>NW_018408778.1:715590-747943 GCF_002113885.1 Mizuhopecten yessoensis | reverse complement strand
TTACCAAACTCTGTTACTGCCACAGTTTACCAAACTCTGTTACTATCACAGTTTACCAAACTCTGTTACTGCCACAGTTTACCAGACTCTGTTACTACCACAGTTTACCAAACTCTGTTACTACCACAGTTTACCAAACTCTGTTACTGCCACAGTTTACCAAACTCTGTTACTACCACAGTTTACCAAACTCTGTTACTACCACAGTTTACCAAACTCTGTTACTACCATATGAAATAATCTTTGGTTTGGCCACAATTATTTGGGTTCCATTGCAACCACATTTTACTCATAATAAGCTCACAAATACTCCAATTTACCAATGCAATGCTACAAGCACCTTTAACAGCTTCTTTACAACCAAAATTATTTACCAAACTTTGTACAACCTTAATTTAACGAGCTCCATTACAACCAAAATTTACCAAACTTTGTACAACCTTAATTTAACGAGCTCCATTACAACCAAAATTTACCAAACTTTGTACAACCTTAATTTAACGAGCTCCATTACAACCACAATTTGGGCATACTATTTTAAAAGAAATTACCAATTTTGGCCACAACTGCAATTAATGTGTGTCCTAGCGCTACATTTATGACTCTATCGAACTGAAATAATCTCTTCTGACAAAATTGTATGCTTGTAGTCTACTCGTTATCTAGGCCATTTTATAGCATTGAAGAAGCCACTTTTCTGCTCGCCGGAAGTTGTCTAGAAAAAATAACATGGAAGACTGGTCATCGTCTTATTCAGAAGATTAGATGAGATTTTCTTGGAAGCTTTTCAGGAGTATTGTATAAACAGGGACTTGTCCCTGATGTCAGGAGCTAGAGTTTTGGAATTCTATTGTGGTTGGAGATTCTCACATATCTCGGTAAGACGGAATCAATATCGTAATCGCACCACCATGCTGCCACCCCACCACTCTCATGCGCAGGATGATGATGCTGATGCTACTGTCAGTATACTCTGTACAAACACGGAAGCTCTGAAGAGATCAGTATGATCAACTTCACAGCTCCGTTACTGTAAGTTTGAAATCAAGCTTGATAAGTAAAAGGTTTAAACAGTTGTTGATACACTCCTGTATTCTACCTGTAGCTGCTGACATGATTCCAATATTTATATTATTTGGTACTTCCTTAGACCAGTTTATCATGTACAATAATGTGATTGCAGTTGTTGTGATGTTGTGGAAGGTTGTAATGGGTTGGAGGAGGCAGAGATGAGTTAGGACTATAATTGGGTTGTGAGACTATGATCAGTGTGTATCTGTTCCAGGACTAACTCCGGAGAGTTTACCAGTGTTGACATAATATATACTTATACTCCAATGTTTTCCCTAGCCCTCTTTGTCAACATGGTACCAGGACTGTTCAATGGGTTGTGAAGCTACTACTATCACAGAGCTATATTCGATCATGGGAAAGTCATTTCATACATATAAATACTTAGATCACTGTCATGAGTTTAGGATGAAGGTCAATTTTCAAGAATCAATAAGTGAATATTTTACTTGGAAATCAACCATTGAAAACACATAGTTAAAAATAAAACGTCTTCCTGTGCTAACAGTTTGATCCCAACAAACTTAGATTTTCCCAACCACCTTTTGACTTAGTGTTTAATGAATACATAAAAACTTAAATATCAAAGCGAATGCTGTGACCTTGAAAATAATCTTTGAAATGGTGAAGCACACCTCATAGAATAAAAAGGATCTATTACTTTCAGCATTAACTATCTTATATAGTTGATTTAAATCAATGCACAGTAGATTGTTTTTAGTTACAGAGGCTGTTTAGAACCACAATATGTTGTGTGGACCATTAACAAGTGTGAGATTTTTACTTCCAACTGTATATGTCACAGTTAAATTTTGTGATTGCATAAACAGAATATTAAAGATTTCCAATTCATAATTCACTGACCTAAACCGCCAAATAAAACACAACAGGAGTGATACTACTGCTATGTCCTAATTAGCTGTAGACTATACACTGTATCTAGGGTGACAGGTTCCACAGGAGCTCATCTTATACCTCTCTAAGGGTCCTGATGACAGCTGAGAATGACAGACTTCAGTTTGGAGAGCCCACTTCCGCTGAAAGAATCTTAGCTCAGTTGTCCTGTAAATTGAGCATGTTTGATTTAGTGGTTTTGAGTTATCCGTGTGGAAGGTTTGTGTAGGTCTGTAGATTAATGTTACTGGTTAAAATACATTCACATATATAGTAGTTCAAGCACAGGGGAAAGTTCAATGTTGTTCAGAGATGGCAATAAGAAAAGGAATGCAATATGCTGGGGTATTGTTTAACAGGTTTGTGTACTTACAGATGATCATGATGCTATCAGTTTGTTTTTATTTATGTAACTGTTTGAATATGCAACTACTTCATAATTTTGTGGGCTGCTGTGTAGGCTGATTTTGTAGGTCAAGGTCACATAGCTAGATTTGTGCCATACATGTATACTGATAAGATTAAATACTACTACTTGATTGACATGTTTATCATATTTGAGGTGAAGGTCATTGATGTTAAATACACTGGTCAGACGTACTCCAAAGTCCATCTGTAAACACTGTCTAGGGTACAGAGTATATCCATCACTCTATTGGTAGATACACAGCTAATATTACATTGTTATATAGATTATACCATATTGATGACGCAAAGGCTTTGAGTGTTGACTAAGTGTCCGAGATATTACAGCTTACTTGGAATGTGAACTGCTTGTATGTGTACATCCCTTTCCATCCTTCCTCAGAGCTTCCTGCGTTTGTGCCTGGTACGCCATGGAGGGTGGATTTTTAGGGAAACAATTTGAGACACACAGGAACCAATCTAGTTACATACAGGATGTCTGACCTACATCTCGCTGCTAAAATTAAAAATTAATCCTGGACTAGGCTCATATTTATGATATTATTGATAAAGACGGGAGAACAAATGCTGAATTTTGTTTATAATAAAAGAACAGAGGTGTTCAGATTATTTTGATAGTCCCATGAACAGGCTATTGTAAACTTGAACATTATGAACCATTTGAATTATTTTTTTCTTAATTGAAACAATGTTATGTGTTATCATTTTTATGGAATTGTTTTCTCAGATCAGTTAACCTGAGGTCATTGTAAAAGTTACACTAAAAATGTTAAGTGTAATTTTTAGCTCACCTGGCCCCAAGAACCATGCCTACTTTCAAGGTCACAGGGGTCATATATGTTAAAAACTTCAAACAACAATATTCTATAAACCATTTGAACTAGAGTCATGATACTTGGGTATATACTGTAGACCAGTAGTGCAAATATTTTTCTCAATCACAATAATGAGGTCAAAGGTCAACTTTAAGTGCTAGTCAAGAGTCAAAGGTCAACATGGGTTAAAAGCTTTAACAATCTTTTTCTCGAGTTCCATAAGGCCCAGGGTCATGATATTTGGCCAATAGATACCTGGAATAAAGTGTTATAAAGTTTCCTTATTAAAATGACTTGACTTAATTTCAAGGTCACAGGAGTCAAATATGTTAAAAACTTCAAACAACAATATTCTAAGAACAAATGGTAAAGTCATGATACTTGGGTATGTAATGTATACCAATTATGTGAATTGTTTTCTTTATTACAGTAATGAGGTCAAAGGTCAACTTTAAGTGCAAGTCGTTAGTCAAAGGTCAATGTGGATTAAAAAGCTTTAAAATTAAAGTTTCAAATTTCAAACAACAAAATCTTCAGAACCGTTTAAGAGATGTTAAAATGTCTTCTAGTTACCAAATTTGGTCTTAAGTTACCTATATGTCAGTTTCATGTAACAAAAGAAACAGGTGAGCGATACAGGCCCTCTGGGCCTCTTGTCTTCTCTAATGATGTGTTTGAATATATTCAATGTGTATCAGATCAATAAAACTTGGCTCTTATTTATGAAACCATTCTCATGCTCAGGCATGAATTCTACATGTTTTCAAACCCAACATTATGGTAACTCGCTAAAATTGTAATACAGTTGAAAAGTAAGGCCTGGGTATTAAAAGTGTTCAGCTTCAAAGTCCTTTCCCAATTTTCTAGATAACTGGAAAATGGGAAAACTGAATTATACATTATACATTACTTAGAACAGGGAATATGAACATTTATAGATGGTTTCATGAATACAGGCATGAATCAGAATATGAGCATTTATAGATGGCTTCATGAATACAGACATGAATACAATGTCATGAATACATATTCCATGAATACATATTCCATGAATACAATGAAACCTTTCTCATGCCCATGAAGACCCATGGTACTGTTTGTTAACAATAACGGTTCTCATGTTCTGATGTTGCTGAATTTGCATTCCCATTAAAGATTTTATGTATTGTATGCATGTTACATTCAAAATGTTGACTTGTGTTTGATTCACTGTCTTCATCAGGGTAAACAAGGTGAATATACAAATTGTTTTGAAATAGTTTTGCTCTGTATAGTGGTGTAATCGGGGATTATGTAATGACTTATAATTGTAGTCTGTAGATTGAGTTAGTACTAGTATTGTAGGGCTCTGTTCATACATATAGGTCCTCACTAAAATTATTTATACAGACCAATTATAGGAGCAAGGATTACCCGTTGCTGTATATCACGTGTAAGTTTTTATATATATGCTAATTTCACTTCAGGTTTATGCATACACATAGACATGCAAAAACAGTATTGGTATTGGAAACTGAAGATAATAAATATTAGATCAAGGGAAGATAGTCTTGTTTGATCCCAATATGTGAGATATTGTAAACTCCGGGTCTGTCTTTGTTCTACAGCACAGGAGTCTTACTCCTGAAAACAACCCCTGTAATAGTGGACTTTCCTGGAAGTTGTATGTGAGGGACACTATCGGCAGATAACTGGTATAAACCTTACCTGGGTGACTAGGTTCGCCATTTACACCATTATGGCTATAAGGAGGCTGAACACAGGTCGAAACTGTACAGATTAAATAGAACTGAACAGGCAAAATCTAATTTCATTTGAAATGGAAAGGAAACTGATCTGGCTTAGCTTGTATGATGGCTCTGTCTCCTGGGCATATTGGGGTTTGACACCTCAGCAGTCTGTTGACTTTGGGTTACATGTGTAGGAGATGTTTTATGGTCGGAGGTACCACAGAGCATCAAACCAATTAGGTGAGGATCAGGAAATACATATGTTGGTTATGTTGGTGATACTGATGAGGAAAGTATTTATGATCTTTGAAGAAATTACACCATACTACCACACAGTGGATATAACAAAACAATTGTTTTAATGTAGATTTCTGGAAAATATGTCATTAGATACTCCTCAGGACATCATTTGATAGTCTGTAACACAGAGCATTATAGATGATGTTGAAGATACTGTCCACAAAAACACTGAAACGATTAACAAGAATGACGCATGCAATGGGTTGAAAACAGATAAGTCATTAATGACACATCCAATATTTGTAATTTTACCATTTTCTCCGTTTACAGGCTGTGAGCTTGTCTGTGTAATGTACAATGCTATTACAGGCTGTGATGAGCTTGTCTGTGTAATGTACAATGCTGTTACAGGCTGTGGTGAGCTTTTCTGTAATATACAACACATTTACAGGCTGTAAACTTTGCTGTGAGTGAAATGTACTCTTACATGCTTTGATCTTGTCATGTTTTTACAAATAGAAATGTACAATACTTTCTTCGCTCTTTGTTGGTTGGTGAATAGTACTTCTGATATCAGTATCTCTTGAGCTTCTCAACTTATTCAGGAATTACATAGGAAATAGTAATCTATGGCATTATTTACACTTCAAGGCTGGCTCTCTTTCTTGGCCTGTAGCTTAACATGATCTGGGCACTGCTGCATGCGGATCAGCTGAAAATACATGTCATCAGGATCAAACATGTCTAGTACTGATCCTCTCTTGAAGATTTCCATTCTCGTAATTAAATCTTCTGTATCTATGTGTACATTTTCCAGTTGTTTATACAAATCCAGCACCATATGAAGCATTATCAGTGGTTTGTAATTTGACCCTAATTTCTGAAGCCGAAATAGTGGTCATCAGTGAACTGTAATAAAGATTGGATTTGTTGTCATTACAAATTAAAGGACCTGTATCTTCTGGTGTGTAAAACTGTAGAACATTGATTAGTGGTAGGAGACCACAGTTTTTAACAGGAATTACTACTGGTTGAGTAAGATCAATACTCCTTAACTAGCTACTCGAGGGATTTTGATTTATCTATGTTGCAAAGATTGTCCTGCAAAGGGACTTTACGGAGATATACTCGCTGCTTTCTGCACGAAATCGGTCAATTATTTGAGTGGCAAATGAAGTCATTTTGATACTTTATTACAGTGTTATTGAGGGTATTAGCTTGAATGAGGTGGGTGTACATACTAGAGGGAATTTATACAGAAAACCTCATTTGTATTCTCATCAATTTGGTCTCTCCATGTATACAGTCAGTAGAATATATATATGGTCAAAGTAATTGTCAAAATATTTGTCATCCTGTCTGTATTACTTAACTTGTTATTGTCAAAGTACCATTGTTGTAAAGTTAACTTCAAGCGGATTGTCCTTCATTTATCTTATAACATTTTTTCCGTAAATTCAGATTTACCGTAAGTCTTTATTGTTGAGATTATTTTCAATGTCAGCAATTGTACAAATAAACACCTCCATTTGGCCGTAGGGAACCTAATGTATTGGTTTGTTACCATGTGGACATCTCTTGGTATTTGTAGGAAACATTATGCATTGCTAGTGATATAGAAAGCTCATGTCCGGATGTTCCTTGGTGGCTGTAGGGAAAGCCCATGTCCGGATGTTCCTTGGTGGCTGGAGGGAAAGCCCATGTCAGGATGTTCCTTGGTGGCTGTAGGGAAAGCTGATGTCCGGATGTTCCTTGGTGGCTGTAGGGAAAGCCCATGTCCGGATGTTCCTTGGTGGCTGTAGGGAAAGCTCATGTCTGGATGTTCGTTGGTTGCTGTAGGGAAAGCCCATGTCCGGATGTTCGTTGGTGGCTTCAGGGAACATAATGTATTGGTAGCTAGGGTCTGTTACCTTGTGGACATCTCTTAGTTGTAGGAAACATAATGTATTACTTGTGATAGAGAAAGAATGTCAGAATGTTCCTTGGTGGCTGTGTAGGTAGGGGACTGATGTATACTGGTACCTTGTGGACATCGCTTAGTAGTTGTAGGAATCATAATGTATTGCTAGTGATGGAGAAAGCCCATGTCAGGATGTTCCTTGGTATAGGTAGGGAACCTGCTTTAGTAGTTAGTGCCATGACATCCCATGGTAGCTGGTTATATATGGTTTAGTACTCTCATGACATCTCTTGGTAGTTGTAGGAATCATAATGCATTGCTAGCGATAGAGATGTGAGGATGTTCCTCGATGTGTAGGGACCAGGATGAAGGGAGGATGATGTATTGCTGACATGGGATTGGCTCTGTCAGGATATCCCTGGGTGTTTGTAAGGAACCAGTGCATTGTTAAGGGAGCAGTACATGGAATCACACCAAGGTTTTTGCTGCTCCCGAGTTTCACTGTGAATAATTAATAGACTCAATGATTGTATTAGAGGAAATCTAGACAGCTCCATTCTAACACATGTTCTACTTTCTAAATGACAAAACAAAATCAAGGAAATCAATATGTGTGAAAGAGATAGTAGCATTTGTGGCCAAGGTTTAGCTGGCTAAGATGAGGGGAGCTTTATCGAGCCCGTGGTGTCACCTACCTCTGATGGTATGAGGGACAGAGGATTTCATTACTTCACTACCCCTTGTAACGTTTCCCTCATGAGGTATTGTGGCCAATTTCACATGAATCACCTCAGGGGTGTGCAAATGTATTTTTGGCAACTTCCTATTGATATCCTGTATGTTAATGACAAATGTTTTTAAACAGGAAACAGAATAAAAGAACAATTGGTTGGCCTGGCTCATCTGTTAGGCTTTGTATTTATAAACACAATTTTTGTTTGCATTGTATGCAGGAAATAGGATTGACCAGATTTGAGAAGACATGGTTTGTAGATATTTCAGTGTATGGACATGTTTTGTTAAGAACCACCATTCAAAAGAGAAGACATGATTTGTCTAAGGCTTTGTTATACCAGAACAAGGATGTTAAGTACCACCACTCAATTAAAAAGACTAACAGAATCTCCACCCCCTTGGGGGTTGAGATTCCCCTATCACACCCTCAAGGGGTGAATGATTCTTTTTCTTTCTTTTAATGTTATCATTTCAGGCTAAATTCAGGGTTGACGTCAGTGATGTTGATGCATTGTTGGCGTGACGTCATATCATTGTTATGAATAGGTGAATCATTAATCAATCAGTTAATCAAGAAAACATTTTCACTTTCTTTTTGTCTGAATACTCTTAAGTTTGAAAAAAAAAATATCCTACCCTGTATATGTTTGAAGGCAATGTCATGTTGACCTGTTAGTGGAAATAAAAGTTTACATCTTCAGAACTTAAAGTATAGATAATAGTTTTCTAGACAATTTCTACATGCTCTCCAGATTAGCTGCAAAATTGATCCAGAACTGCAGGAAAGCTGATAATCTTAATTTTATACATTTTTTAATTAAAAAACAGGTCTTAGAACAGAAAATAAGCAGTCTGTGTTGGCCTGTGGTTCCTTTCTCAATGTCAGTGGGAATGTGATCATGTGGTACCTAAAGGAACTGTCCAGGCTTTCCTTACAGCTACTCGGTGTTTGGATGAATTTGTGAAACAGGGTCATAAATTGTAGTCAGTGTCTGGAAAAGAATGTCAGTGTGATATAAATATGGCACAAGTCACAAGAAATTGGTTTCAGAAGTTTTGAAATTTACTGGTATGTCAAACATATTGCAATACACAATATTTCAGTGGACCTCTGGTAGTAGTTAATGTTTTCCATATTGAAATTTTTTCATATTGTTTCAAATCTTAATCAAATGACATCACTTGAAATTGCATAGAATGAGAGTTGATAGAAAAGTTTTCAATAATTTTAACCATTCAATGATACCAGTATCTTTGATAAGATTGCTAGACTTGTATGCTTTCATATGTTTTTCAAGTTTGTTATACAAGAAAGATATCATATTTCTTCAATGCCAGAACTATTTAGGTATGACAGCTAACAGATAACACATACATGCTGGTCCATTGAATGATCCATCACAATTAATACCCTGAAACTGCATCAGTAAGGTGTCAGTGGGAGAATGGGGCCCCTTAGGTCCCCGTGTGACCTGACCTCATGAGTCTACTGTGTGACCTTCCACCTGATTGTCATATGTTCTACCACTCTCTATGAGCTGTACGAGAGATTTGTACGACAACATGTGTATCTAATTTAGGGATCAATGGCTAGTATTGGTGCAGTCAATATCTGTTGTGACCATAGCCTGTATTGAATGCCTCTTGTCATGGTGCGGCATCCATTGCTTAGACAAGTGGTCTGAATGTGTATTAGTGAATGGTATTGACTTGGAGTGGCACGTTTGGTGGCAGCCTTGTGTGGGGTGTACATATATATGTATGTAGTATCCCAAATGATCAATACTGGGACTTGGCAAATTTGATTACTTGGTTTCTCCCTGAGCTGGAATATTTTATTGATAGAACTGTCAAGTGCTCATTTGTGGCCGGAAAGCTGGTATTAATGGTGAACAGTAGTCAGTAAAGTGCCACCAATTTGAGGTAGCATATGCTTATAGGGAAAAGTCACAGGTCAGGTAGCAACAAACATTGGGCAATACGCTGCTGACATTTATTAGGGTGGCCGTGTCCTGTAGCAACAAACATTGGGCAATACGCTGCTGACATTTATTAGGATGGCCGTGTCCCGTAGCAACAAACATTGGGCAATACGCTGCTGTCATTTATTAGGATGGCCTTGTCCCGTAGCAACAAACATTGGGCAATACGCTGCTGACATTTATCAGGATGGGCGTGTCCCGTAGCAACAAACATTGGGCAATATGCTGCTGTCATTTATTAGGATGGGTGTGTCCCGTAGCAACATTCATTGGGCAATACGCTGCTGACATTTATTAGCATGGCCATGTCCCGTAGCAACAAACATTGGGCAATATGCGGCTGACATTGATTAGGATGGCCGTGTCCCGTAGCAACAAACTTTGGGCAATATGCTGCTGACATTTATTAGGATGGCCGTGTACCGTAGCAACAAACATTGGGCAATATGCTGCAGACATTTATTAGGATAGCCGTGTCCCGTAGCAACAAACATTGGGCAATATGCTGCTGTCATTTATTAGGATGGGTGTGTCCCGTAGCAACATACATTGGGCAATACGCTGCTGACATTTATTAGGATGGCTGTGTCCCGTAGCAACAAACATTGGGCAATATGCGGCTGACATTGATTAGGATGGCCGTGTCCCGTAGCAACATACATTGGGCAATATGCTGCTGACATTTATATTAGGATGGCCGTGTCCTGTAGCAAAAACATTGGGCAATATGCTGCTGACATTTATTAGGATGGCCGTGTCCCGTAGCAACAAACATTGGGCAATATGCTGCTCATATATATTAGGATGGCCGTGTCCCGTAGCAACAAACTTTGGGCAATATGCTGCTGACATTTATTAGGATGGCCGTGTCCCGTAGCAACAAACATTGGGCAATATGCTCCGGACATTTATTAGGATGGCCGTGTCCCGTAGCAACGAACATTGGGCAATACACTGCTGACATTTATTAGGATGGCGGTGTCCTGTAGCAACAAACATTGGGCAATATGCTGCTGACATTTATTAGGATGGCCGTGTCCCGTAGCAACAAACATTGGGCAATATGCTGCAGACATTTATTAGGATAGCCGTGTCCCGTAGCAACAAACATTGGGCAATATACTGCTGACATTTATTAGGATGGCGGTGTCCTGTAGCAACAAACATTGGGCAATACACTGCTGACATTTATTAGGATGGCCATGTCCAGTAGCAACAAACATTGGGCAATATGCTGCTGACATTTATTAGAATGGCCATGTCCTGTAGCTACAAACATTGGGCAATACACTGCTGACATTTATTAGAATGGCCGTGTCCTGTAGCTACAAACATTGGGCAATACACTGCTGACATTTATTAGGATGGCTGGGTCCCGTAGCAACAAACATTGGGCAATACACTGCTGACATTTATTAGAATGGCCGTGTCCTGTAGCAACAAACATTGGGCATTAGGCTGCTGACATTTATTAGGATGGCCGTGTCCCGTAGCAACAAACATTGGGCAGTACGCTGCTGACATTTATTAGGATGGCCGTGTCCCGTAGCAACAAACATTGGGCAATACACTGCTGACATTTATTAGGATGGCCGTGTCCTGTAGCTACAAACATTGGGCAATACACTGCTGACATTTTTTAGGATGGCTGTGTCCTGTAGCTACAAACATTGGGCAATACACTGCTGACATTTATTAGGATGGGTGTGTCCCGTAGCAACAAACATTGGGCAATACGCTGCTGTCATTTATTAGGATGGCCATGTCCCGTAGCAACAAACATTGGGCAATATGCTGCGGACATTTATTAGGATAGCCGTGTCCCATAGCTGTACAAGTTGTTTCAACCTTCTTTATGAATGCCTATTCATGGTGTACACTTATTGCTCATGAATTGATATAACTTTGGCCTTTCATCTGACCGGTTGGAAATTGTTAAACCTCAATATCCTGAAATAGCTTGAATGCAGAAAATTCAGAATTTTGTTAGGAATAAATGGGAAGAGTGTGATAACAGTTTTTTTAGAGGTTTTTCAGATAAAGTTAGTCTTTCTGTTGATTGCAAACTTTTAAATGCTATGTTTACAAATTTCCATATACATGTGTGCCTAGAATAGGAATCAGTGCCGCATAATTTCAAAATTAAAGAAATTATATATAAGACAATTTCCTAAAAAGTGAAATTTTCCTAATATGCTTATTATCTATCATACCTTATATTTTTTCTGGTGTTTATAGTAAAAAAAATGATAATGATTGATCTTTTAAAAGAAAAAAAATCATGATGAGTACTAGTTTGTAACCAATCAGATTGAATCACTGAAGTTTTGTGCACATAAATAGTATTTCATGCAGTTGTACATTTAAAGTTGAAGGGATTATGGTCATGTATAAAAATTGTGTGGACAGCTAGATCTTAAACTAACATCGTGGTTTCTTCTAAAGTACTTCTTCAATTTCATTAAAAAATTGTGTACTCTTAATTGATATACAAGGTACTAGTTAATTGTGTTATTTGTTTTCCATTATGAATTGTATTCCAAACTGTCATAATGAGGTGTATGGATGGGGTATTAATTACCCTGCAGCTTTGGTTCCAGTTCAAAGTATTTTGTTTAGATATGATGATTAAAACTGTGAAATGGAAAACGTAGAACCATGTAGATGTTTATTGAAACATAACTTTATATCATTTCTGGGGAAAAAATTAAACTTTGATTTAACTGCCCCATTTCATAACTTCCTGCTAATAAATTTTCCTTAAAAATAAACATCATATTATAAAAAGATACATTTGCTGCATGAATTGTTTGGTGAAATCTATTTAAATCTGATGATTTGATCTCTTTTCAGATTTATTACAATGCACAAATGAACCGAATGTGTCAATACCCCAGCTAGCAGATTTATTGATAGAGAGAACACAGCATCAGAACTGGGTAGTAGTCTTCAAATCTCTCATCACAATTCACAATCTCATGAACTATGGCAATGAGGTAAGTCATGTTTCTTTTTACATATGTTATGTAACTGTGAACACTCCCTTCAATTTTTTTTCAATAAAATATGTTTTTCTGCTTGGAATTAAAAAAAAAAAATTGTTGACCTTGTGACCGTGTTGTTGACCTTGATCCACTGACCTAAATTTAGTATGTCACAAACCCTTTGATCCACTGACCTAGATTTAATACACATGTCAAGAATCCTTTGATCAACTGACCTAGATTTAGTACACATGTCAAGAGACCTTTAATCCACTGACCTAAATTAATTACATATGTAAAGGGACCTTTGATCCACTGACCTAAATTAAGTACATATGTAAAGGGACCTTTGATCCACTGACCTAAATTAATTACATATGTCAAGAGACATTTGATCCACTGACCTAGATTAAGTACGTCACAAAATCTTTGATCCACTGACCAAATTAAGTATGTGTTACAAAACATTTGATCCACTGACCTAGATTTAGTATGTGTCACAAAACCTAGATGAGGTGTACTTTACATGTGACCCCTGATGAAACTGGGATAGATCAATAATTGACATGTGACCCTTCATTAAACTGACCTAGATTTTGAATATTTGACATTTGATCTTCAGCAGACTACCTTAATATTTGACATTTGGCTACTGATCAAATTGACATAGATTTTGTATATTTGACATGTCAGCCTTGATTTAACTGATCTAGATTAGGGATATTTTACCATTGACCCTTGGTCAAACTGACCTAGATTTGGGATATTTGACTATCACCCTTGATCAGACTGACCTAGAATTGTAACATATATTATGAATTTATGTTACTCAATATTGGATTCTGATCAACCTGACCTAGATTTTGGACATGTGACTTGTAACAGAGTTTGTTGTTCTGTGACTAAAAATTGACCTAGATTTGGTACATAGTTTTATTGAATAGGCATGAAATTAGGGCAGATTTTATGAACCCAAATCAATCTGCCATACATGAAATCTAGCTAGTACACATGAAAGTGAAGGTCAACACTAGTACTTCAACTTGCCCAATGGCAGTGTACAGAAGGCGTCGAGTAATTTTCGCTAATTCAGCATCTTAAAAATTATAGAATGATATTCTAGGTCAGAATGGAAATTCCTTTGATGAAAACTAGGAAACTGACATATAAAACAAATCGCTATGTTAGGGAAGCTAGCTCTAAATATAGTCATGTTGATGTACATACCATATATCAAATCCTTATGTTAGGGAAGCTAGCCCTAGATAAAGTCATAATGTACATACCATATATCAAAACCTTATGTTAGGGAAGCTAGCCCTAGATAAAGTCATGTTGTACATACCATAGACTCATAGTCAGCAAGGAGAGAGGGAAAGAAATAGATTTCTGACATGCTATGTTGAAATTTATTTACCAAATCTTTTATTTAACAATTTTACAATTGTTCCTAACGTTTAGATCTATTAAAGGTAACTTATCAAATACTCAGGATAAAATCTCTTTAAGTCCGTTATAGAAAGGAGTGTAAGTGTATCCTTTCTGTGTGACCTTGGCAAAGAAATGCTTTCTATCATTCTGTAATCAGTTATATTACCTCCAGGGTTCGCCCTATCTAGCCGAACATTGTACTCTTTGGTAATTACTTTGCAATAGCTTAGAAAGGTTGTTTCTGCCAGCTACTGGTGATACAGGGGATGCAGTTCCTGCCATACATCTCCCATAGTATCAGCTGTTTGGTAAATGAACCAAACATGTATTTATGTGATAAAACATTTTAAATGTGGTGTACAACCATTATCCCTATCATAAACAAGTTCAACCCAAACCGTTCATCATTTGTATGACTGAAGGCTAGGGTAATGCAATGTCCAGAAGTCTTTGCCCTTGTAATGAACAGAATTAAATTTTGCAATTACTGACATTGAAATGTCTTTCAGCATTGTGAATTACAAGGTCAATATACGATAGAATTGACCTTTTAGTTCTGAATATATTAGTTTTGTCATGGTGACACTATACTGTAAATCATTCACATTGATTCATGAGGTTATCAACAATTGAGATATCTAATAGACATTTTATACACAAAATCTTTATACACATATACCTCTTATTGTTCACTTCACCAATTCTCATCCTTGTCATTAGTTAATTAAACCCATTCACCCCTAAAGTCACATTTGAACCTTACCAAATCAAAGAATTGGCAAGTCCAGTTTAAATACGTAGGGGTGAATGCGATAAAGCATCAGACAAATTCCTATTGCAGCCTAATTGTTAATTGAGTTTTCATGAACATTTTATAGACTTTCATATGTAGTAAGTCACCTGGTAAAATTGGTATTCATTTATTTGTCTTGTGATGGGTTAATTACTTGGCTTTGTTGTGAAATTGGATTAGTGCTTCCTTTAAAATTTAATGTAAGATATGTATGCATCACATATTTGATAAGCTAATTGGATTGTAATCTTAGTCAAATACTTGTTGCTCTTTTTATAGTTTTCAAATGAATTTGTCATGTCAGATTTTAATATTGATTCCCCACTTGTTGATATTGAGATTTGATGTTTGAAATCCGTTGTCTTTTTCCTGTAATATTATAAGCTATGGCAGTAACATGTGCTAATATCAGCCACATGATTAGCACCATGAACAATATTTATGCAGGTTTCTATGTAATTTATTGACAGAGGTTTACACAGTACCTGGCCTCAAACAACTGTACATTCAATCTGGGCGGATTCATTGACAAAGGAGGAGTACAAGGTAGGTACCCAAATTGGGGTAAATATTCAACTCTATTCTCAAAGGCACTTCAGTTGTTTTCCTCTTAAACAGAGTTTTAAATGCTGATTGATCACTTAAAAAAAGAAAATACAAAGAAACAAATTCATTACACTCACAAAAAAACACATTCAGTGTTTTAACCAAGCAATATGCATTAACATAATTGCTTTCAAGTTCCAACAACTTTTTCTTACAAATTACAGGCAAGGTCCCTTATTGTATATTGTAGAGTTGCTTTCATTCCACTGCAAACAGGTTTACCTTTTAATTAAAGAGCTTCCTATTAGAACCTTGATATCAGTCTCTGAAACCCATGTGTGATAATTTGACCTTGATATCTGTCTCTGAAACCAATATGTGGTGATTTGACCTTGATATCTGTCTCTGAAACCAATATGTGGTGATTTGACCTTGGTATCTTGTCTCTGAAACCCATATGTGGTGATTTGACCTTGGTATCTTGTCTCTGAAACCCATGTGTGGTGATTTGACCTTGGTGTCTTGTTTCTGATACCCATGTGCGGTGATTTGACCTTGGTATCTTGTTTCTGAAACCCATGTGTGGTGATTTGACCTTGGTAGCTTGTTTCTGAAACCCATGTGTGGTGATTTGACCTTGGTGTCTTGTTTCTGATACCCATGTGCGGTGATTTGACCTTAGCATCTTGTTTTTGAAACCCATGTGTGGTGATTTGACCTTGGTAGCTTGTTTCTGAAACCCATGTGTGGTGATTTGATCTTGGTATCTTGTCTCTGAAATCCATGTGCGGTGATTTGACCTTGGTATCTTGTCTCTGAAACCCATATGTGGTGATTTGACCTTGGTATCTTGTCTCTGAAACCCATGTGTGGTGATTTGACCTTGGTATCTTGTTTCTGATACCCATGTGCGGTGATTTGACCTTAGTATCTTGTTTTTGAAACCGATGTGTGGTGATTTGACCTTGGTATCTTGTTTCTGAAACCCATGTGTGGTGATTTGACCTTGGTATCTTGTTTCTGTACGGTGATTTGACCTTGGTATCTTGTTTCTGATACCCATGTGCGGTGATTTGACCTTGGTATCTTGTCTCTGAAACCCATGTGTGATAATTTGACCTTAGTATCTTGTTTTTGAAACCTATGTGTGGTGATTTGACCTTGGGTTCTTGTCTCTGAAACCCATAAGTGATAATTTGACCTGGGTATCTTGGCTCTGAAACCCATGTGTGGGGATTTAGACCTTGATATCAGCCTCTGAAACCCATGTGTGGCGATTTAGACCTTGATATCCGTGTCTGAAACCCATGTGTGGTGGTTTGACCTCAGTGTCTTGTCTCAGAAACCCATGTGTGGCGATTTAGACCTTGATATCCGTGTCTGAAACCCATGTGTGGTGCTTTAGACCTTGATATCTGTCTCTGAATCCCATGTGTGGTGATGTGACCTCGGTGTCTTGTCTCTGAAACCCATAAGTGATAATTTGACCTGGGTATCTTGGCTCTGAAACCCATGTGTGGCGATTTAGACCTTGATATCTGTCTCTTAAACCCATGTGTGGTGATTTGGACCTTGGTATCTGTCTCTGAAACCCATGTGCGGTGATTTGACCTTAGTATCTTGTTTTTGAAACCTATGTGTGGTGATTTGACCTCAGTGTCTTGTCTCAGAAACCCATGTGTGGTGATGTGGCGTGGGTGTCTTGTTTTTGGGGGCGGTGTGTGGTGATTTGACCTCTGTTTCTTGTCTCAGAAACCCATGTGAGGTGATTTAGACCTTGATAGCTGTCTCTGAAACCCATGTGAGGTGATTTAGAACTTGATATCAGTCTCTGAAGCCTATGTGCTAAGATTTGGCCTTGGTATCTTGTTTCTGATACCCATGTGCGGTGATTTGACCTTAGTATCTTGTTTTTGAAACCGCTGTGTGGTGATTTGACCTTGGGATCTTGTCTCTGAAACCCATGTTTGGTGATTTGGACCTTGGTATCTTGTCTCTGAACCCCATGTGAGGTGATTTAGAACTTGATATCAGTCTCTGAAGCCTATGTGCTAAGATTTGGCCTTGGTATCTTGTTTCTGATACCCATGTGTGGTGATTTGATCTTGGTATCTTGTCTCTGAACCCCATGTGTGGTGATTGAGACCTTGTTATCTTGTCTCTGAAACCCTTGTGTGGTGATTTAGACCTTGAAATCAGTCTCTGAAACCCATGTGCGGTGATTTAGACCTTGATAGCTGTCTCTGAAACCCATGTGCGATGATATGACCTTGGTATCTTGTTTCCGAAACCCATGTGCGGTGATTTGACCTTAGTATCTTGTTTTTGAAACCGCTGTGTGGTGATTTGACCTTGGGTTCTTGTCTCTGAAACCCATAAGTGATAATTTGACCTGGGTATCTTGGCTCTGAAACCCATGTGTGGGGATTTAGACCTTGATATCAGCCTCTGAAACCCATGTGTGGCGATTTAGACCTTGATATCTGTCTCTGAAACCCATGTGTGGTGATTTGGACCTTAGTATCTTGTCTCTGAAACCCATGTTTGGTGATTTGGACCTTGGTATCTTGTCTCTGAAATCCATATGTGGTGATTTGGACCTTGGTATCTGTCTCTGAAACCCATATGTAGTGATTTAGACCTTGATATCTGTCTCTGAAACCCATGTGTGGTAATTACAACCTTGGTTTCTGTCGCTGAAACCCATGTGTGGTGATTTGGACCTTGATATCTGTATCAGAAACCATGTGTGGTAATTTGGACCTTGGTATCTTTGGACCTTCAAAGAAATGTTTGTAGTGGTTAACTTTCCACAAGCACCTGTTGTCATCTGATTACCACAGAGCTCCATATTACTGAGTCTAACACAAATAATGGAAAAATCGTGTACAGGAATATATTATAATCAAGAATAAAAGGAGATCTCGGAGTATTATACAATACATATATTAACACGACTTCTCCTCCCTGGAGAATGTACAGAATCCAGTGAAATGTGTCGGAGAGATTGGTTATGTTAACATTGTGAGGCTCCTTGTCTTCAGCTACACAGTGGTTGGAGGGATGAAGACTGGAACTATTGCAAGCAACTTTATCTTAGAAATTTATCAAAATTGTATTCCTCATGATGGCATGTTGCTTGAAGATTTTCTCCACTGTGTGTTCTAAGAGGGAGATGTAAAATTGGCAGCCTCTCAAATCCTGTCGTTTAGCTTGTTTATAAAGAAAACTAATTGACATTTGAGTTTCTGTAGAACACAAGGCAGGTTTAACTCTGTATTTAGACGTTGGGAGAGCCTGCCTGCTATTGCAGGTGTGGTGCCTTTTAGAAGCAGTCATATATCATGGTAATTTAGGAGCATTTTTTTGTAACTGCCATGAAAGTTATTTGGTACTACTCGGTAGTTTAATAGCTATACCCTTGCATAATTGAAAACCTTGCCATCATGTGTCTTAGACTTCGTGAGTTACTGCCTCCATCGAAGCTGTCCGTTCTCTTGTCTGTGACCACCTTGTGAATTCAGTTACAATATTTTTCGAAATCAATCTCTTTTCAAAATTTTCGTTTCCATAGTAACCATACATGTAGAAGCTGTTTTCTAAAACATGAGTGTTCTTGTTGTGTTTTCATTAGTGTATTGATCAGATTAGAATTATGGAAAAGATTTTTAAAAGAATCTGTTGTTTTGCTAAAAGTTTTTTTATGCTTTTGATAAGCCTTTTCCACAGGAACTGCAGTTGGATTTTGAAGGATTATGAAAATATAAGACATATTTTGCTCAATTTACCACTTTAGGGGATGTGTTAGCCATGTTTTGGTAATTAGTATGAAGCATTGCAAGATATCTAGGTTTACATATTCTTTTGATTTGATGGGTTTTTTTAATGCAGAAACTGCATTATCCAAGTTGTTAATAAGTTAAAAGAATTTATTATTAAACATTTAAAGTTATTTTTGTGGTGGTGAATTTATGAATTGTATATTTACAATAACTGGTTTAAAAGGCTGTATCAAACAATATTTGTGAAGAACTGTTATTGAGTCAGATTAGAGAAATGTCAACAGTGTGTGTCACTATGACCTGTACAAACATTCCAGACCCTAGGCACGGGTATTAACATTAGCCAGGCTTAAACCCCTGCAACTCCAAGCTACTAGTTTTGAATGATTGATCATTTGTTAATCAATATCGGATTTTCAGAAAAAAACAACCTATTTCAGATTTCTAATTATAATGACAAGTCCAAATGCACTTTGAGAAATATTCCTATAAAATCTCAAACTTTTAATATTTGGAACCAAATAGACAGTACTGTAAATCTTGTATTTCCTGACTTTTAAGGATAATTATCTAATGACAGTCATTGCATCTAACTTTTCAATATCTTTCAAGAAGAATTTGTCCCATCTTAGTATGAATACGGTAGTTTTACAGGAATTGTCTAATATCGCAGTGACACACGAGACTGGAGTTACTAGCATTGTGACCTGTGCCTATTGTGGATATAGCTGTACTTTCTAATGTTCAAAGCTGAAATCTATCTAATGTTCAAAGCTGAAATCTATCTTAATATTCAAAGCTGAAATCTATCTAATGTTCAAAGCTGAAATCTATCTAATGTTCAAAGCAAAAATCTATCTAATATGCAAAGCTGAAATCTATCTAATATTCAAAGCTGAAATCTATCTAATGTTCAAAGCGAAAATCTATCAATATTACTGATGTATTTCCATGGTATTTGATTTATGATAAAAACATTATCCTGTCTTTTATTATGGCTTCAAACATTATCGAAACACTTGGTGAAATTGATTTGGTTATATAGAAACATCACTAAATCTATTTGTCTGCAGGCCAATTGAGAACCCTACTAGGCCATGGATGTGTTCTCTCTATTGGTGGGTAATTGTGTTACTACAGTAAACGTCCTGCTTCACTTGTCTCGGCATTTTTCATGTATAATGGGACCTTTTGTATCCGAGCAAATAAAACAATCAATAAATGTTTTACTTTTCAAACAGAATAGACTTTTTTCAGCAGTAAGTAAACTACAAGAATTATTTATGAAGCCGGGATTTTGAACCTTTTATGAACTCTCTTCCAGTATAAAGTTGAACCACTGCGTATACTTTTATGAACTCTCTTCCAGTATAAAGTTGAACCACTATTTATACTTTTATGAACTCTCTTCCAGTATAAAGTTGAACCACTATTTATACTTTTATGAACTCTCTTCTAGTATAAAGTTGAACCACTATTTATACTTTTATGAACTCTCTTCCAGGATAAAGTTGAACCACTATTTATACTTTTATGAACTCTCTTCTAGTATAAAGTTGAACCACTAGCTATCTATATGACCATCAGTACAATCACATAGTAGCTATCTATATGACCACCAGTACCATCACATAGTAGCTATCTATATGACCATCAGTACCATCACATAGTAGCTATCTATATGACCATCAGTACCATCACATAGTAGCTATCTATATGACCATCAGTACCATCACATAGTAGCTATCTATATGACCATCAGTACCATCACATAGTAGCTATCTATATGACCATCAGTACCATCACATAGTAGCTATCTATATGACCATCAGTACCATCACATAGTAGCTATCTATATGACCATCAGTACCATCACATAGTAGCTATCTATATGACCATCAGTACCATCACATAGTAGCTATCTATATGACCATCAGTACCATCACATAGTAGCTATCTATATGACCATCAGTACCATCACATAGTAGCTATCTATATGACCATCAGTACCATCACATAGTAGCTATCTATATGACCATCAGTACCATCACATAGTAGCTATCTATATGACCATCAGTACCATCACATAGTAGCTATCTATATGACCATCAGTACCATCACATAGTAGCTATCTATATGACCATCAGTACCATCACATAGTAGCTATCTATATGACCATCAGTACCATCACATAGTAGCTATCTATATGACCATCAGTACCATCACATAGTAGCTATCTATATGACCATCAGTACCATCACATAGTAGCTATCTATATGACCATCAGTACCATCACATAGTAGCTATCTATATGACCATCAGTACCATCACATAGTAGCTATCTATATGACCATCAGTACCATCACATAGTAGCTATCTATATGACCATCAGTACCATCACATAGTAGCTATCTATATGACCATCAGTACCATCACATAGTAGCTATCTATATGACCATCAGTACCATCACATAGTAGCTATCTATATGACCATCAGTACCATCACATAGTAGCTATCTATATGACCATCAGTACCATCACATAGTAGCTATCTATATGACCATCAGTACCATCACATAGTAGCTATCTATATGACCATCAGTACCATCACATAGTAGCTATCTATATGACCATCAGTACCATCACATAGTAGCTATCTATATGACCATCAGTACCATCACATAGTAGCTATCTATATGACCATCAGTACCATCACATAGTAGCTATCTATATGACCATCAGTACCATCACATAGTAGCTATCTATATGACCATCAGTACCATCACATAGTAGCTATCTATATGACCATCAGTACCATCACATAGTAGCTATCTATATGACCATCAGTACCATCACATAGTAGCTATCTATATGACCATCAGTACCATCACATAGTAGCTATCTATATGACCATCAGTACCATCACATAGTAGCTATCTATATGACCATCAGTACCATCACATAGTAGCTATCTATATGACCATCAGTACCATCACATAGTAGCTATCTATATGACCATCAGTACCATCACATAGTAGCTATCTATATGACCATCAGTACCATCACATAGTAGCTATCTATATGACCATCAGTACCATCACATAGTAGCTATCTATATGACCATCAGTACCATCACATAGTAGCTATCTATATGACCATCAGTACCATCACATAGTAGCTATCTATATGACCATCAGTACCATCACATAGTAGCTATCTATATGACCATCAGTACCATCACATAGTAGCTATCTATATGACCATCAGTACCATCACATAGTAGCTATCTATATGACCATCAGTACCATCACATAGTAGCTATCTATATGACCATCAGTACCATCACATAGTAGCTATCTATATGACCATCAGTACCATCACATAGTAGCTATCTATATGACCATCAGTACCATCACATAGTAGCTATCTATATGACCATCAGTACCATCACATAGTAGCTATCTATATGACCATCAGTACCATCACATAGTAGCTATCTATATGACCATCAGTACCATCACATAGTAGCTATCTATATGACCATCAGTACCATCACATAGTAGCTATCTATATGACCATCAGTACCATCACATAGTAGCTATCTATATGACCATCAGTACCATCACATAGTAGCTATCTATATGACCATCAGTACCATCACATAGTAGCTATCTATATGACCATCAGTACCATCACATAGTAGCTATCTATATGACCATCAGTACCATCACATAGTAGCTATCTATATGACCATCAGTACCATCACATAGTAGCTATCTATATGACCATCAGTACCATCACATAGTAGCTATCTATATGACCATCAGTACCATCACATAGTAGCTATCTATATGACCATCAGTACCATCACATAGTAGCTATCTATATGACCATCAGTACCATCACATAGTAGCTATCTATATGACCATCAGTACCATCACATAGTAGCTATCTATATGACCATCAGTACCATCACATAGTAGCTATCTATATGACCATCAGTACCATCACATAGTAGCTATCTATATGACCATCAGTACCATCACATAGTAGCTATCTATATGACCATCAGTACCATCACATAGTAGCTATCTATATGACCATCAGTACCATCACATAGTAGCTATCTATATGACCATCAGTACCATCACATAGTAGCTATCTATATGACCATCAGTACCATCACATAGTAGCTATCTATATGACCATCAGTACCATCACATAGTAGCTATCTATATGACCATCAGTACCATCACATAGTAGCTATCTATATGACCATCAGTACCATCACATAGTAGCTATCTATATGACCATCAGTACCATCACATAGTAGCTATCTATATGACCATCAGTACCATCACATAGTAGCTATCTATATGACCATCAGTACCATCACATAGTAGCTATCTATATGACCATCAGTACCATCACATAGTAGCTATCTATATGACCATCAGTACCATCACATAGTAGCTATCTATATGACCATCAGTACCATCACATAGTAGCTATCTATATGACCATCAGTACCATCACATAGTAGCTATCTATATGACCATCAGTACCATCACATAGTAGCTATCTATATGACCATCAGTACCATCACATAGTAGCTATCTATATGACCATCAGTACCATCACATAGTAGCTATCTATATGACCATCAGTACCATCACATAGTAGCTATCTATATGACCATCAGTACCATCACATAGTAGCTATCTATATGACCATCAGTACCATCACATAGTAGCTATCTATATGACCATCAGTACCATCACATAGTAGCTATCTATATGACCATCAGTACCATCACATAGTAGCTATCTATATGACCATCAGTACCATCACATAGTAGCTATCTATATGACCATCAGTACCATCACATAGTAGCTATCTATATGACCATCAGTACCATCACATAGTAGCTATCTATATGACCATCAGTACCATCACATAGTAGCTATCTATATGACCATCAGTACCATCACATAGTAGCTATCTATATGACCATCAGTACCATCACATAGTAGCTATCTATATGACCATCAGTACCATCACATAGTAGCTATCTATATGACCATCAGTACCATCACATAGTAGCTATCTATATGACCATCAGTACCATCACATAGTAGCTATCTATATGACCATCAGTACCATCACATAGTAGCTATCTATATGACCATCAGTACCATCACATAGTAGCTATCTATATGACCATCAGTACCATCACATAGTAGCTATCTATATGACCATCAGTACCATCACATAGTAGCTATCTATATGACCATCAGTACCATCACATAGTAGCTATCTATATGACCATCAGTACCATCACATAGTAGCTATCTATATGACCATCAGTACCATCACATAGTAGCTATCTATATGACCATCAGTACCATCACATAGTAGCTATCTATATGACCATCAGTACCATCACATAGTAGCTATCTATATGACCATCAGTACCATCACATAGTAGCTATCTATATGACCATCAGTACCATCACATAGTAGCTATCTATATGACCATCAGTACCATCACATAGTAGCTATCTATATGACCATCAGTACCATCACATAGTAGCTATCTATATGACCATCAGTACCATCACATAGTAGCTATCTATATGACCATCAGTACCATCACATAGTAGCTATCTATATGACCATCAGTACCATCACATAGTAGCTATCTATATGACCATCAGTACCATCACATAGTAGCTATCTATATGACCATCAGTACCATCACATAGTAGCTATCTATATGACCATCAGTACCATCACATAGTAGCTATCTATATGACCATCAGTACCATCACATAGTAGCTATCTATATGACCATCAGTACCATCACATAGTAGCTATCTATATGACCATCAGTACCATCACATAGTAGCTATCTATATGACCATCAGTACCATCACATAGTAGCTATCTATATGACCATCAGTACCATCACATAGTAGCTATCTATATGACCATCAGTACCATCACATAGTAGCTATCTATATGACCATCAGTACCATCACATAGTAGCTATCTATATGACCATCAGTACCATCACATAGTAGCTATCTATATGACCATCAGTACCATCACATAGTAGCTATCTATATGACCATCAGTACCATCACATAGTAGCTATCTATATGACCATCAGTACCATCACATAGTAGCTATCTATATGACCATCAGTACCATCACATAGTAGCTATCTATATGACCATCAGTACCATCACATAGTAGCTATCTATATGACCATCAGTACCATCACATAGTAGCTATCTATATGACCATCAGTACCATCACATAGTAGCTATCTATATGACCATCAGTACCATCACATAGTAGCTATCTATATGACCATCAGTACCATCACATAGTAGCTATCTATATGACCATCAGTACCATCACATAGTAGCTATCTATATGACCATCAGTACCATCACATAGTAGCTATCTATATGACCATCAGTACCATCACATAGTAGCTATCTATATGACCATCAGTACCATCACATAGTAGCTATCTATATGACCATCAGTACCATCACATAGTAGCTATCTATATGACCATCAGTACCATCACATAGTAGCTATCTATATGACCATCAGTACCATCACATAGTAGCTATCTATATGACCATCAGTACCATCACATAGTAGCTATCTATATGACCATCAGTACCATCACATAGTAGCTATCTATATGACCATCAGTACCATCACATAGTAGCTATCTATATGACCATCAGTACCATCACATAGTAGCTATCTATATGACCATCAGTACCATCACATAGTAGCTATCTATATGACCATCAGTACCATCACATAGTAGCTATCTATATGACCATCAGTACCATCACATAGTAGCTATCTATATGACCATCAGTACCATCACATAGTAGCTATCTATATGACCATCAGTACCATCACATAGTAGCTATCTATATGACCATCAGTACCATCACATAGTAGCTATCTATATGACCATCAGTACCATCACATAGTAGCTATCTATATGACCATCAGTACCATCACATAGTAGCTATCTATATGACCATCAGTACCATCACATAGTAGCTATCTATATGACCATCAGTACCATCACATAGTAGCTATCTATATGACCATCAGTACCATCACATAGTAGCTATCTATATGACCATCAGTACCATCACATAGTAGCTATCTATATGACCATCAGTACCATCACATAGTAGCTATCTATATGACCATCAGTACCATCACATAGTAGCTATCTATATGACCATCAGTACCATCACATAGTAGCTATCTATATGACCATCAGTACCATCACATAGTAGCTATCTATATGACCATCAGTACCATCACATAGTAGCTATCTATATGACCATCAGTACCATCACATAGTAGCTATCTATATGACCATCAGTACCATCACATAGTAGCTATCTATATGACCATCAGTACCATCACATAGTAGCTATCTATATGACCATCAGTACCATCACATAGTAGCTATCTATATGACCATCAGTACCATCACATAGTAGCTATCTATATGACCATCAGTACCATCACATAGTAGCTATCTATATGACCATCAGTACCATCACATAGTAGCTATCTATATGACCATCAGTACCATCACATAGTAGCTATCTATATGACCATCAGTACCATCACATAGTAGCTATCTATATGACCATCAGTACCATCACATAGTAGCTATCTATATGACCATCAGTACCATCACATAGTAGCTATCTATATGACCATCAGTACCATCACATAGTAGCTATCTATATGACCATCAGTACCATCACATAGTAGCTATCTATATGACCATCAGTACCATCACATAGTAGCTATCTATATGACCATCAGTACCATCACATAGTAGCTATCTATATGACCATCAGTACCATCACATAGTAGCTATCTATATGACCATCAGTACCATCACATAGTAGCTATCTATATGACCATCAGTACCATCACATAGTAGCTATCTATATGACCATCAGTACCATCACATAGTAGCTATCTATATGACCATCAGTACCATCACATAGTAGCTATCTATATGACCATCAGTACCATCACATAGTAGCTATCTATATGACCATCAGTACCATCACATAGTAGCTATCTATATGACCATCAGTACCATCACATAGTAGCTATCTATATGACCATCAGTACCATCACATAGTAGCTATCTATATGACCATCAGTACCATCACATAGTAGCTATCTATATGACCATCAGTACCATCACATAGTAGCTATCTATATGACCATCAGTACCATCACATAGTAGCTATCTATATGACCATCAGTACCATCACATAGTAGCTATCTATATGACCATCAGTACCATCACATAGTAGCTATCTATATGACCATCAGTACCATCACATAGTAGCTATCTATATGACCATCAGTACCATCACATAGTAGCTATCTATATGACCATCAGTACCATCACATAGTAGCTATCTATATGACCATCAGTACCATCACATAGTAGCTATCTATATGACCATCAGTACCATCACATAGTAGCTATCTATATGACCATCAGTACCATCACATAGTAGCTATCTATATGACCATCAGTACCATCACATAGTAGCTATCTATATGACCATCAGTACCATCACATAGTAGCTATCTATATGACCATCAGTACCATCACATAGTAGCTATCTATATGACCATCAGTACCATCACATAGTAGCTATCTATATGACCATCAGTACCATCACATAGTAGCTATCTATATGACCATCAGTACCATCACATAGTAGCTATCTATATGACCATCAGTACCATCACATAGTAGCTATCTATATGACCATCAGTACCATCACATAGTAGCTATCTATATGACCATCAGTACCATCACATAGTAGCTATCTATATGACTATCAGTACCATCACATAGTAGCTATCTATGTGAACATCAGTACCATCACACATAGAATTTTATGACCTTCATAGAAGTACTTTGACCTTGGCCACAGCAAAGTAGAAACATTACCATGTTCACCTTTATAGTACATTTAATTATATGACCTTGAACACCTGACACTGAGTGTTAATTCTGTAGTTGTAGGACATTGCTCATTCTGCTGTGAAATTCCGCTAGAAGCCCCATCACACTGGAAGCAAACATGGCCATTTATCAGCAAGTAGTCTGCATCATGTTGTTTGCCACCACAATTTTCTTCTGCAATGGTGAATTGATTTGACAATCTTCTAATTGGCCAAGTTGGTTTTAGTTGTGTGCATTAGGTTATTGGTGGTGCTGGAACATAATGCTGTCCAGTCTGGGAAACTGACTATAGACATGATCATATATCAACATTATGTTGAGAAACAGGTTTTTAGCAGACGCAAACTAAATACAATCCATCTGTAACACACATGTATAACAAGTTTTAACTTACATGAGCTTAATAGTGTCTGAGTGCTCTATATATGGCACTACAAAGCTGAGAGTAAGGGTTCAAGTCCCCATGGGAACCTCCCGTTCTGGATGTTTCTGTAGCAGTGGATTGTTGGAAGGATATAAGAACAGGTACATTGATTATACAACCCCCATAACCCTTGTTGGCTAGGGATCATGGTTGTCATGGTTGAGTCATATACCACAGGCTACATGCTAAAGGAGGATGTCCATCACTACCACAGAGAAGTTAAAATAAGTCAACTCCAGTACCATCCGGTAAATGTGCATTTACTGTAGTTCCACAGTGAGTTATCTGCTCTTGATTATTCCATTGCATGCAAAATATAGAAAGGATCTAAACAGTCTCTAGTATAAATCTGGAGCCTAATGACTCATTCAGATATATGTGGAAATGTGTCCCCTATGCTGACCTAGTTGATCAAGGATGTTTCTATGTAGGAAATAGGACACTTATGTAGAAATGAGTTGCTTTGTGTTTATAATTAGAAAGTAACCACAGGAAACCAGAAACTGCTCTTTGTAGGCAGCGTGCTTGTGTCTATGTAGGATGAGATGTAAAAATGTCTCACTTCAAGCAGCACATTCTATGCTTGTGTAACCAAATTTGCGGTTCTATTATTTTAAGATTAAATAACTACGCTGTACCATACATATCTTCCAATAATTATAAACCCAGGGGGCCAGTACAGAATCTCCAAATAAGGGTTAGGCTTATAACATGTCTCTGGCTCAAATAAGGGGTTTGGTTTAGTACATGATTATGAAATAGCATTTGTTGGCATTTATACTGGATTGTAAGATGTACAGTATATGTGTGCTCATTACCAGACATGGGCTTATTGCTGGATAATAAATTAAACCTTCTTTCAAAAATTGTGAAAATTCAAGTGCAGGCAAATATTCCCATTTTACAAAAAATAAATAAAAATGGCCATAACACAAAATATTTTGAAACAGTACAATATATTCAGAAATAACTGTAGAAAGGCACATTTTTAATGAGTCAAAGTTGACCCAATGACTAATGCTTCTCTGTCTGTATTGAGGAGGACTGAATTGGATTTTCTCTTACATTTCCTAGAGCAGACAGCAAGAAAATAGTGCAAATCCCCTGTTCTAGCATAGATGGAGATAAGAGAAATGTCACTCTACAGACAGGTGTTAAATGTAGTTGTGATTGTGTTCTTTAATTAACACAGACGTTTCCCTATCACTGCTGGTGATGGAGATTGGGATCATGAACGGCCTGCTGTCACCAGGTGGGCTCTATCAGCCTTGAGCAGATGAAAGCAATGTCATGTATGGGTCGAACCAACTATTCCTGTACTTGTCAATGCTATTTTAGTCACAAGATAACGGTTCCAATGATTTAATCCTTAATAATGACTAGCTAATTGAGGAGAAAATCTTGTTTTGTAATCAGAAACTTACTTTGATCACCATATCAAATTTCTATATGTACTTGTCAAGTTTCTGTTATCCCCTCTCGCTATTTCTGATAGTGAAAATGCACTATTGTAGTGTTGGACTGATTAAATAATAATCTGTATCAATATTACAGATAAATCAAGTTATAACTCTCACACGCACACACTACATTTGTGTACGGAGTTGAAGCAGAGTTTGACTCAACATTGAATTGACAGTAATTGTGTGCGTGCTGGTGGCCAAGTTAACATTGATTAGTTTACTATTCCTCTAGGTAAGGTTATATGGATAAGGTTGACCTTCCTCTAGTCAAGTTTATGGGTAAGTTTGACCTTCCTCTAGTCAAGTTTATGGGTAAGTTTGACTTTTTCAAGTCCTGGTTATGGATCAGTTGAACCTTCTCGGGTCAAGGTTATGGATTAGTTTGACCTTCCTCTAGTCAAGGTTATGTATTAGTTTGACCTTCCTCTAGTCACGGTTATGGATCAGTTTGACCGTCTCTAGTCAAGGTTATGGATCAGTCAAACTTTCTCTAATCAAGGTTATGGATTAGTTTGTCCTTCCTCTAATCAAGGTTATGGATTAGTTGAACCTTCTCTAGTCAAGGTTATGGATCAGTTGAACCTTCTCTATTCAACATTATGGATTAGTTGAACCTTCTCTAGTCAAGGTTATGGATTAGTTGGACTTGCTTTTAGTAAAGGTTATGGATTAGTTTGTCCTTCCTCTAATCAAGGTTATAGATCAGTTAAACCTTCTCTAGTCAACGTTATGGATCAGTTTGTCCTTCCTCTAATCAAGGTTATAGATTAGTTGGACCTTCTCTATTCAAGGTTAGGGATTAGTTGGACTTGCCTCTAGTCAATGTTATGGATTAGTTGGACTTGCCTCTAGTCAATGTTATGGATTAGTTTGTCCTTCCTCTAATTAAGGTTATGGATCAGTTGAACCTTCTCTAGTCATGGTTATGGATCAGTTGAACCTTCTCTAGTCAAGGTTATGGATTAGTTGGACCTTCTCTAGTCAAGGTTAGGGATTAGTTGAACTTGTCTCTAGTCAATGTTATAGTTTAGTTGGACTTGCCTCTAGTCAAGGTTATGGATTAGTTTGTCCTTCCTCTAATCAAGGTTATGGATCAGTTGAACCTTCTCTAATCAAGGTTATGGATTAGGTTGACCTTTCCTTGGTCCAAGTTAAAGATGTTTGAATTTCTTCTAGTCAATGTTATAAGTAAGGACACACAGATTAAAATCTTAGCCTTCCTTGTTATTCAATCTCGAGAGGTTTAAGACCAAACATTTGATAATTATAGACAATAATACAGCAATATAATGTTAAAGGCCAGAAATGAAGAATTTGCTTTGGTGTTCAAAGTTTTAGCACCCTATGATACCTGTATGTAAAACACCTTTATACTCTGATGTATTGCCAGCAAATAAATAAGGTGCCTGATTGTACATCTGATAAAATAGCGCTTATCATCAGTTTGTTGACTGAAAATGCTCTTGGAAGTTCATTTTGTTATCAAAAATGCAGATAGAGTAAAATTGTCCTACCCTCTTTCCAACTCAATGGATCATAGCTGGTACTGTCACTGTTCTAGCCTCTCTCTAACACCATGGATCATTTCTGGTACTGTCACTGTCCTAGACTATCTCCAACACAATGGATCATAGCTGGTACTGTCACTGTCCTAGCCTCTCTCCAACACCATGGATCATTTCTGGTACTGTCACTGACCTAGACTATCTCCAACACAATGGATCATTTCTGGTACTGTCAGTGTCCTAGCCTCTCTCCAACACAATGGATCATAGCTGGTACTGCCACTGTCCTAGCCTATCTCCAACAAAATGGATCATTTCTGGTACTGTCACTGTCCTAGACTATCTCCAACAAAATGGATCATTTCTGATACTGTCACTGTCCTAGACTATCTCCAACACAATGGATCATAGCTGGTACTGTCACTGTCCTAGCCTCTCATACACAATAGATCATAGCTGGTATTGTCACTGTCCTAGCCTATCTCCAACACAATGGATCATAGCTGGTACTGTCACTGTCCTAGCCTCTCTCCAACACCATGGATCATTTCTGGTACTGTCACTGTCCTAG
>NW_018408778.1:703676-713092 GCF_002113885.1 Mizuhopecten yessoensis | reverse complement strand
TCTATTCATTGAGTAAAAATCCCTTCTTACTTCTGTGTACAGTCGCAGGCAAATAATGCTGGGAGTGATCATGTAAAGAACCATTGAACATCAGAATTAATGCCGTCAGCATGTGTGTCCTCTCAAAACAGGTTCATTGAATGTAAAGAACCATTGAACATTAGAATTAATGCCTTCAGCACGTGTGTCCTCTCCTGATCAAAACAGGTTCATTGAATGTAAAGAACCATTGCACATCAGAATTAATGCCATCAGCCTGTGTGTCCTCTCCTGATCAAAACAGGTTCATTGAATGTAAAGAACCATTGAACATCAGAATTATTGCCATCAGCACCTTGGTCCTCTCAAAACAAGTTCATTGAACCATATATGATGTGTTGATGTTAAATGGATACCTATAAAAATGTGGTTAGAAAATTTCATTTAAACAAATATGGTTGCACATTATTCTGTGTTGTCTTTCATTTATAAACAGTAGTCTGTTTTCAATGGTGATTTTTTAAGAAAACAAAGTCATATGCTATGAAGATGATATTATTTTAAAATGATTAGTTCAACTATAAAATATGTTCTGTTGTATTTTTCAGGCTATGATATGTCCACGTTTATCAGACGCTACTCCAAATACCTGAATGAGAAAGCATACTCTTACAGACAGATGGCATTTGATTTTTGCAAAGTCCGAAGAGGGTACGTATATTAATGGTAGTATAGATTTTAATCCATTCACATACATTAATGTAACTACAGAGGTAAGTTGTCACAGTTAAAAGAGTTCTAAGCATTTTCTTTTTCATTTTCATTAGAAGATTGTTTGAGAAAGAAATTCATGAAAAAAATTAGAAGTTCACTTGAAATTTCTTCAGCATGATTTTCAATGTGAAAAAGTTTGCTTGGGTTAATGTTTCTCATGACAGTTATGGTCTGTTATAGTGACTTGTTGTATATTTAATTACTGTGAGCCTGACAAATTAAAGTATCTGGGTAATGGTTCCCATAGCATGCTTGTTGTTGTATCAGAGCTTTTGGGTACCTTTATCATTTGCATATTGCCCGCTCTGTTATATCACCTACACACCTGACAATACCATGTTTCGGAAATGAAGTCCAAAGATCGCGCACTCCGGAAGTGTGCGTGCAGGTTATCTGCTACATAAAAACTATTATAAGCATTAAATTCTAGGCTGCATATGTTCAATGATAAAACTTGAAAATATCTATGATTTTGTTGTGTTTTTGCTTATGATTAAAAATGTTCTTGATTTTGGATTTGAAAGATGTCACTTACATAGTCCATACATACTTTCTATAGCTTTTGGTTATTCTAGTTATGGCCCTTTGTTTATTTTTAATACCGAAGTTTGTCAATGGCATAATTTCTTAGCCATTAAAGATATCTTAATCAAACTTTAGGTATACCTGCATCCCCCACAGAAGGTGTGCAGTGCACTGGAACTCGGTCTCGTGCCCCACTATATACAGAGTTATGGCCCGTTGTTAATTTTTAATACCGAATGTTGTCCAGAGCATAAGTTCCATGTTATTTCACCTATGTTGACCAAACTTTCCATATTTATGTATCTTGGGAAGGTGCAATCTCTCGCACTAAAATCAGGTTTTGTGCCCCACTATATACAGAGTTATGACCCTTTGTTTATTTTTAATACCAAAGTTTGTCCCCAGCATAACTTCCATGTTATTTCACCTACGTTGACCAAACTTGCTATAATTTTAATGCATCTGGGGCAGTAGGAGTGTTGCATTCTAAATTCGGGTCTCGTGCCCCACTATATAAAGAGATATGGCCCTTTGTAACTTTTTCATATCAAAGTTTGTCTATCGGCTGATAAGGTGAAACATACGTTTTTGTTCACAAAAACAAAATTCTAGTTAATCATGCATTTTGATTTTATATCAGGCTCTTTTAATCATATTCATTGTGCAACAAACATCCATTATTGGCCAAAAATCAGAGGTCAAATGTCACAGATGTCATCCATGTACAGTGTATGAAAATGGATGTAAATCATGTTTTTCCTTTAAACCATCGACCAAATCGTCTTTCTAACGGACTTGTTAACGGTGATTATTTGGTCGGTAGGTATATATTGTCCTCTTGTGGCATTTGACAATTGCCATGTGTGTCTGTGAACTTACAGTAGATAAATGCACTAAAAACAAGGCCGCATGTCTAGAATAGATTACATAAAGTGGTTGTCGATACAACCAGGGTCTTGGGAACACTTGTTTCTATACCAGAACGCCATATACATACCAACAGGAATTATATTTTCCTTTTCTATGCATTTTCTAGTTATCTTGTTTTTATGTGTGAAAAGGAATGGATAAATCATTTTATGATTGTTCTTGCTGGAGTAATGATTGAGTAAGCTTGGTAAACCTGTGTACAAATAACGCTGAGTTTGTTCTCTCTGCAGTAATAATAGAGTGAGCTTGGTAAACGGGTGTACAAATAACGCTGAATTTGTTCTCTCTGCAGTAATGATAGAGTGAGCTTGGTAAGCCTGTCTACAAATAACGCTGAATTTGTTCTCTCTGCAGTAATGATAGAGTGAGCTTGGTAAACCTGTGTACAAATATCGCTGAGTTTGTTCTCGCTGGAGAAATGATAGAGTGAGCTTGGTAAACCTGTCTACAAATAACGCTGAATTTGTTGTCTCTGCAGTAATGATAGAGTGAGCTTGGTAAACCTGTGTACAAATATCGCTGAGTTTGTTCTCGCTGGAGTAATGATAGAGTGAGCTTGGTAAGCCTGTCTACAAATAACACTGAATTTGTTCTCTCTGCAGTAATGATAGAGTGAGCTTGGTAAACCTGTGTAGAAATAACGCTGAATTTGTTCTCTCTGCAGTAATGATAGAGTGAGCATTGCACACTTGAGTTGGTTGGTGGTTGTGTAGTTTGATACAGTGTACATAAATGGGCTCTGTTTTGGTCATGTACAGCGATATATATTCAGGTTGTTGATGGATAGGGAAAAAACCTAAGGCGGTTGTTGCTGGTCTGGTACAGTGTTCACTGAGGTTATTCTTTGGGTTCATTGTACACTGAGGTTGTTGGTTGGGTTCATTGCACACTGAGGTTGTTGTTTAGTTTCATTGTACACAGAAGTTGTTGGTTTGCTACCGTGTTCACTGAGGTTATTGTTTGGGTTCATTGTACACTGAGGTTGTTGGTTGGGTTCATTGTACACAGAAGTTGTTGGTTTAATACAGTGTTCACTGAGGTTATTGTTTGGGTTCATTGTACACTGAGGTTGTTGTTTGGGTTCATTGTACACTGAGGTTGTTAGTTGGGTTCATTGTACACTGAGGTTGTTGGTTGGGTTCATTGTACACTGAGGTTATTGGTTGGGTTCATTGTACACTGAGGTTGTTGTTTGGGTTCATTGTACACTGAGGTTGTTAGTTGGGTTCATTGTACACTGAGGTTGTTGGTTGGGTTCATTGTACACTGAGGTTGTTGTTTGGGTTCATTGTACACTGAGGTTGTTGTTTGGGTTCATTGTACACTGAGGTTGTTGGTTGGGTTCATTGTACACTGAGGTTGTTGTTTGGGTTCATTGTACACTGAGGTTGTTGTTTGGGTTCATTGTACACTGAGGTTGTTGGTTGGGTTCATTGCACACTGAGGTTGTTGTTTAGTTTCATTGTACACAGAAGTTGTTGGTTTGGTACCGTGTTCACTGAGGTTATTGTTTGGGTTCATTGTACACTGAGGTAGTTGTTTGGGTTCTTTGTACACAGAAGTTGTTGGTTTGGTACAGTGTTCACTGAGGTTATTGTTTGGGTTCATTGTACACTGAGGTTATTGTTTGGGTTCATTGTACACTGAGGTTGTTGTTTGGGTTCATTGTACACTGAGGTTGTTGGTTGGGTTCATTGCACACTGAGGTTGTTGTTTAGTTTCATTGTACACAGAAGTTGTTGGTTTGGTACCGTGTTCACTGAGGTTATTGTTTGGGTTCATTGTACACTGAGGTAGTTGTTTGGGTTCTTTGTACACAGAAGTTGTTGGTTTGGTACAGTGTTCACTGAGGTTATTGTTTGGGTTCATTGTACACTGAGGTTATTGTTTGGGTTCATTGTACACTGAGGTTATTGTTTGGGTTCATTGTACACTGAGGTTGTTGTTTGGGTTCATTGTACACAGAAGTTGTTGGATTGATACAGTGTATACAGAGGTTGTTTGTTGGGTACAGTGTACACAGAGATTGTTTGTTGGGTACTATGTATACAGAGATTGTTTGTTGGGTACAGTGTACACATAGATTGTTTGTTGGGTACAGTGTACACAGAGGTTGTTTGTTGGGTACTTTGTATACAGAGGTTGTTTGTTGGGTACAATGTATACAGATGTTGTGGATTTGGCACATTGTACACAGAGGTTGTTTTGGGGTACAGTGTACACAGAAGTTGTTGGTTTGGTACAGTGTAAACAGATGTTGTTTGTTGGGTACAGTATACACAGAAGTTGTTGGTTTGATACAGTATACACAGAAGTTATTGGTTTGGTACAGTATACACAGAAGTTGTTGGTTTAGTACAGTGTACACAGAAGTTGTTGGTTTGGTACAGTATACACAGAAGTATACAGAGGTTGTTTGTTGGGTACAATCTATACAGAGGTTGTTTGTTGGGTACAATGTATTCAGATGTTGTGGGTTTGGCACATTGTACAAAGAGGTTGTTTTTGGGTACAGTGTACTCAGAAGTTGTTTGTTCGGTACGGTGTACACAGAAGTTGTTGGTTTGGTACAGTGTACACAGAAGTTGTTGGTTTGGTACAGTGTGCACAGAGGTTGTTGTTTGGGTTCATTGTACACAGAAGTTGTTGGATTGGCACATTGTACACAGAGGTTGTTTTTGGGTACAGTGTGCACAGAGGTTGAGGGTTTGGCACATTGTACACAAAGGTTGTTTTGGGGTACAGCGTACACAGGTTATTTGTTGGGTACAGTGTACACAAAGGTTGTTTTTGGGTACAGTGTATACAGAAGTTGTTGGTTTGGTACAGTGTACACAAAAATTGTTGGTTGGGTACAGTGTACACAAAGGTTGTTTGTTGGGTACAGTGTACACAGAGGTTGTGGGATGGGTACAGTGTACACAGAGGTTGTTTGTTGGGTACAGTGTACACAGAGGTTGTGGGTTGGGTACAGTGTACACAAAGGTTGTTTGTCGGGTACAGTGTACACAGAGGTTGTGGGTTGGGTACAGTGTACACAGAGGTTGTGGGTTGGGTACAGTGTACACAGAGGTTGTTTGTTGGGTACAGTGTATACAGAGGTTGTTTGTTGGGTACAGTGTACACAGAGGTTGTGGGTTGGGTACAGTGTACCTACAAGGAGAATGTTGTTGGTTGGGGCTGAGCAGTCTCTCCCTGTGTACAACACCAATGGAAAAAGGCTTAACTTACAGGGAATCAATAATCTTATGGTAATTGAAAAATCTTTTGAGTAATGTGGACTAGGCCTACTGTCCTTGACTCTTACTGCAGAATTTTAATGGAGCTGCACACTAGTGGTAACCATACTTCCACCTCACAAGGAAACATGGGGCTCAGAAAACCTGTAATCCTGCTGGGTCATCATGACCGCTAGTACACAGGGGATCCCTGCTTCCTATTACATTCTTAATGAAATGTTGAAACAAGCTGTTAGGGGCGTCACTTTGTCCTTATCTGATAGCTTTTAATGAAAATTGTGCCATATCAATTGTATAAGATTGTCACTTGGACATTTTTCGTCATGTTTGCATAATTAACAAAGAACAAATGTTCACTCTTCTATTAGCTTTGCTAAGCTTAATCCTTTCACCACTGTTGACAATAATGGACTTATCCAGATCAATGCATGGTAGAGTTTACTAAAGTTACATTGGGGTGAAGGGGTTAAGGCTATATCAGTCAAATGTTCACTTTAATATTTTGTTAGCTACGGCTTAAAGGTGTATGTGGGATGAGATTTGATCAAGATGTTAACTGTAAAATGTAACTATGTGTACAGAAAAAAATGAGGTATTTGTGAGAAGTATGGCACAAACTCATGAAAGGCTGGTAGTCTGTTTTACAGCTGTTAATCATAGACATAAGCTGAAATCTTAAGTACATAGTTAAATGATGTAGGTTATTGATGATCAGATATTATATTTTTGCAGGAAGGATGATGGCTTGTTACGAACCATGAATACAGAAAAAGTAAGTTGGGTTGAAAATGTCTGGTCCAAATGGTAAAGTTTGACTGCCAATGTGATGCATGCATATTTATACATAATTATTGAGGCCACCAAATTCTGATTGTTTCGTTGACTTTCAGTAATATTCGGACAATTGCTGTAAAGATGGTTTCATATCAACCAAATTAAGTGTACATATTCATTTTAAACTAATTGGGTATGCACATACGTATTAATAGTCTATGTCTACACCAAACCCCAACAATGGACTACACAGCTTCAATATTTCCTGGAAATGGGGAATAGATATTCCACAAATTTTCTTATATTATTAGCAAATTTAATCGAACATGTTTTCTTCATTAGACAGGTATGTTATTGATAGATCCCCCACCTCCATCTACAACTGGTTTAATCATACTACTTGGATAACATAGTGAGACGCATCTTAATTTAGATACTCTAGGACCAAACCTTGGATTTAGAATAGAACAGATTTTTGATCAACAGGTTTAATTTTCACCCAGTTATAAAGAAATATCCTTGTAAACACCCTTTTGCCAGATTATACAGATTTATTTTACTAAGGTAAATAGTGTATTTCTTTAAAAACTGCTGCAATTTGAGAATATTTAGTCTTTTTCAGTCTTAATTGAAACTAGAAAGTACTTAATGAATGATAGCTTTGAGCTGTATTGATTTGGTTAGTTAATCAATGATATTGATGATTTGTGAGTGAGGGAATGAATAATGGGATGAAAAGGAGACTGGATATTGCTGATTATACAGCCAGGCAAACAAGCTATGACTCACTCTTCTGATTGCAGAAATACAAGACAAATGACTTGTTTTATTTATGAACCAAAGTGAAATGTTTATACGATACGGGAAATCTCTAACAGAATACCTAAAAAGAAATGAGTCATTTTTCAAAACAATTTCTTTCACTCCATTATCAAGATAATAATCTGAAATAAACACTAATTATTCTTAGTCTTTACGATGGGGCTACAACATGTATCCTATATTTGATTTTATCAAACGCTACATCTTTATTCTAGGTAATAAAGGCACTTATGTCTACTACTCTCCATGTTCTATAGCACAAGATTGATGTATGTATTTGTATATTTCTATTTTCAGCTTTTAAAAACATTACCATGCTTACAGAAACAATTAGACGGGTTGTTGGAATTTGATGTAAGTATATAGGTTAGGATATGAACTACAGACCTTGTATTTAAGAGCAGACAAATGTATTTTTTATAATTTATAATAATAATAATATAAAACATCTTTATAATTTGCAAAATGACTCTAATGGTGCGTTACAGCACATGCATAAAAGAATTCCTACTGTGACAGTTATAGATGAAAAAAGGCATACATATCAGCATTTTATATCGGGTAAAAAGCTGTTTATCACCACATGCATATAAATATATAGATATATAGGCATGTGGTTTGTACACGTGACAAAAGAGTCTAAAATGCAGACGTTTTATGAAATAATATTGGTTACTTTAATTTGAATAGTAATAAATCTCCCATCTTACCAAATAATGACAGGTTTTATTAACAGTTTAACATGTATTTTTGTAGTTTAAAAAAAAAAATACCCCACATCTTTCTATATATTTTATGAGGATGTTATAATAGATCGAATGCAAAAAATTGAAAGGATTTAATGAGCAACCAATTACCATTTACATTACTAGTGTATTTGTTTGACAGCAGCTCTGATGATTCGTTAAATAGTGGAAATACAATTATAAACAATGATTTCAATATAAAAATGCTTATTTACCACTTGTTCTAAGATCAGGGGATGTTTTTGTTTCTCTTTTCAGTGTTCACAGAATGAATTAACAAATGGAGTAATTAATGCTACTTTTCTGCTGCTGTTTAAAGACCTCATTCGACTATTTGCCTGTTACAATGATGGAGTCATCAACCTTTTAGGTAAGTTACTGGGTTAGTAAGTCTCTACAGCATTCAAAATGTCTTGGTGTTGTGACTTAGTGTGTTAACAGTGACTGTTACAAGTTATGTAGAGGTTTGTGTGATAGGAGGTATACAGTGTTGTGACTGTTAGTGTGTTAACAGTTACTGTTACAAGTTATGTAGAGGTTTGTGAGTTAGGAGGTATAAAGTGTTGTGACTTAGTGTGTTAACAGTGACTGTTACAAGTTATATAGAGGTTTGTGAGATAGGAGGTATAAAGTGTTGTGACTGTTAGTGTGTTAACAGTTACTGTTATAAGTTATGTAGAGGTTTGTGAGATAGGAGGTATACAGTGTTGTGACTGTTAGTGTGTAAACAGTGACGGACTGTTACAAGTTATGTAGAGGTTTGTGAGATAGGAAGTATAAAGTGTTGTGACTGTTAGTGTGTTAACAGTGACTGTTACAAGTTATGTAGAGGTTTGTGAGATAGGAGGTATAAAGTGTTGTGACTTAGTGTGTGAACAGTGACTGTTACAAGTTATATAGAGGTTTGTGAGATAGGAAGTATAAAGTGTTGTGACTGGTTGTTGTGTGAACAATGATGTTGTGTGAACAATGATGTTGTGTGAACAATGTTGTTGTGTGAACAATGACTGTTATAAGTTCTGTAGAGGTTTGTGAGATACGAGGTATGAAGTGTTGTGACTGGTTGTTGGGGGAGCTGCCTTATACAGAAGTATTGATTGAACAGATTCCTGACTGACTTCATGTCTCCTACTTAATGACTTGTCACTGAGGCTTATCAGCACATATTTCTGGTGAAAAAAATAAATGAAAATGATTTTGATAGATTTGTAAAATACATTAAACCCGAAATTATATCAAGGAACAATTTCTGAAGGCAAAACAAAAATTGATTTTAAGATTTCCTTCATACTGAGCTGATGCATTTCATTGCTCCTGTAGCATACTATGTGTCGAAGCAGTGTAACATCATAATTGGTTCACACATGTACAACAGAATAACAGTCCCAAGTACAATGTACAACAGAATAACAGTCCCAAGTACAATGTACAATGTGCAACAGAATAATTGTCCTCAGTACAATGTACAACAGAATAACTGTCCTCAGTACAATGTACAATGTACAACAGAAAAACAGTCCTCAGTACAATGTACAACAGAAAAACAGTCCCAAGTACAATGTACAATGTACAACAGAATAACAGTCCCAAATACAATGTACAATGTACAACAGAATAACAGTCCAAA
>NW_018408778.1:691175-703578 GCF_002113885.1 Mizuhopecten yessoensis | reverse complement strand
TTCTCTGTACAATGTACATCATAATAACAGTCCTCAGTACAATGTACAACAGAATAACAGTCCTCAGTACAATGTACATCATAATTACAGTTCTCTGTACAATGTACAACAGAATAACAGTCCTCAGTACAATTTACATCATAATAACAGTTCTCTGTATGATGTACACCATAATAACACTTCTCTGTACAATGTACATCATAATAACAGTCCTCAGTACAATGTACATCATAATAACAGTCCTCTGTACAATGTTCATCATAATAACAGTCCTCTGTACAATGTACATCATAATAACAGTTCTTAGTACAATGTACATCATAATAACAGTCCTCTGTACAATGTACATCATAATAACAGTTCTCTGTTCAATGTACATCATAATAAGTCTTCTGTACGATGTACACCATAATAACAGTTATCAGTACAATGTACATCATAATAACAGTTCTCAGTACAATGTACAACATAATAACAGTACTCAGTACAATTTACATCATAATAACAGTTCTCTGTACAATGTACATCATAATAACAGTCCTCTGTACAATGTTCATCATAATAACAGTCCTCTGTACAATGTACATCATAATAACAGTTCTGTGTACAATGTACATCATAATAACAGTCCTCTGTACAATGTACATCATAATAACAGTTCTCTGTACAATGTACATCATAATAACAGTCCTCTGTACAATGTGCATCTTAATAACAGTTCTCAGTACAATGTACATCATAATAACAGTCCTCTGTACAATGTACAACATTATAACAGTCCTCAGTACAATTTACATCATAATAACAGTCCTCAGTACAATGTACATCATAATAACAGCTTCAGTACAATGTACACCATAATAACAGTTTTCAGTACAATGTACATCATAATAACAGTCCTCAGTACAATGTACATCATAAGAACAGTCCTCAGTACAATGTACATCATAACAACAGTCCTCAGTACAATGTACATCATATTAACAGTTCTCAGTACAATGTACATCATGATAACAGTTCTCAGTACAATGTACATCATAATTACAGTTCTCTGTACAATGTACAACAGAATAACAGTCCTCAGTACAATGTATATCATAATAACAGCTTCAGTACAATGTACACCATAATAACAGTTTCAGTACAATGTACATCATAATAACAGTTCTGAGTACAATGTACACCATAATAACAGTCAATGTACAACAGAATAACAGTCCTCAGTACAATGTACAACAGAATAACAGTTCTCTGTACAATGTACACCATAATAACAGGCCTCAGTACAATGTACATCATAATAACAGTCCTCAGTACAATGTACAACATAATAACAGTCCTCTGGATTGAATTTATCTATGACCAGTACATGGTCTGGTACTATTGAGTTTATCTGTTAACAAAATATATTATGTTGCTATTGAGTTTATCTGGGAACAAAACATGAATGTTACTATTGTGCTACTGTACAAGAGAAACAAACAATAGCATGTTACTGTTGAGTAAGGCAGAGATCAAAAAACGCGTTGATATGTTGAGCTTTCCAGGAAACAAATCAAGAGTTGTTACTAGTGAGTTTATCAGGAAACAAGAGGGTAGTATTTATTTAAGCAGTCTGTCACTTTGATATATCTCCATCCTTTTATTGTCTGTTTCCTCACTGCATACATATGCACTGGTAACAAGGAAACATATACTGCTTTTACAATAGAAATTATACAGTGTTAACAAGGCAATATAAATTTTGTCAAATTTAAACATATTGGAGTAAAAAAAAAAAAAAATTGATACTGCAAAATTAAATATAAAATTTTGTGTTCTTTTTCAGAAAAATATTTTGATATGAATAAAAAGCAGTGTAAGGATGCATTAGATGGCTACAAGAAATTCCTCGTCAGAATGGACAAAGTGTCTGAATTCCTCAAAGTAGCAGAAGTAAGTTTTACTCAAATCACCGGACCTGATAATAGGTGAAGCTTCAAAATCAATGCTTAAAGCTGTATACCAATAACCTGGCACTTGTCTGGCTCGCACTTTACCGGCCTGGTTAGCCTAACACTCAGTTTTGTTTCAAATTCAAACTATAAAACTAAGGGACGAAAAAAAGATTGTTGTAAGTTAACCAGGCTTTGTACAGTGTGTCTGGACAGAGTATCCCCAACATACAACATCACACAGATTAGTATGCTGTTGCTTCTTTGTGTTTACTCTCAACGCTTCTATACTGTTTTATCATAGATTTACACACCTGTCCATGTTTGGTTAGTTTTATTGTGTCTGTCATTAAGGTCTTGGATCAGGTCTCTTGAATGTGTCTTTTACCTGATAAACTGTACTGGGATTAGACCTGTTACTGGGATCTCACCTAGTACTATGAAGGACCAGTGTCCAGGTGTTTATCTGATAAACTGTACTGGCATTCCACCTAGTACTATGAAGGACCAGTGTCCAGGTGTTTTACCTGATAAACTGTACTGGCATTCCACCTAGTACTATGAAGGAACAGTGTCCAGGTGTTTTACCTGATAAACTGTACTGGCATTCCACCAAGTACTATGAAGGACCAGTGTCCTTTAATTACGTGTTTTCATACCTTTCTCTTAGACCAATCAAAAGTACCAGGGTACCTATTGTGATGAGATTTGACCATTGTTAGTTTAAATCACGTTATTTTATCATGTGGACTTCGATGAAAAATAAGTGATGAAAATGTATAGCTAGCTTTACCTTGACAAAATATCCGAAAACTGAGGTTTTGTTTGAGCTTTAGTCAAATCTGTGCATAATTCATTTGCATTCTGTGCTCTGATTAGTCAATTTCAAACTTTAGTTTCTGCAAGAAAACTTGCTTAAGTATCATTCAATTTGGATGAAACTTGGTGTACATGATATGAAAACTGAGGCTAAGCTTGAACTTTAGCAAAACCTGCATATAATTAATAGGTATTGTGCTCTGATTGGTTGACGGTTTCTGCACAATCACTTTGTTAAATAAGACTGGATTCTGGTGAAACTTGGTCAAAATTGATATTATACTGTACAATGACAACGGCTAAGCTTAGAGGTGACCAAACCTGTACATAATTTGTATTAGCATACTGCCATCTGATTGGTCGTCTGTTTCCACACAAAAACCTAGTCACACATGACAGCTAGGATTCTAATATTTGTTTTTTACTTTGTCTAATAGTGAAAATTTGCCATTAATTAATAAACAATAGAAATACCTTTGATTTTAATGGGTGGCGGATAAATCAATTATTGGCAAAAAGGGGCAATTTCAATTTTCATTTTCATGGTTTGAAATATATTCAAAGGGAGACAATTCTTATGAAAAATCAATATTTTTAAGGTTAAAAAGAAACATGAAATATATATATTCCTTAAGCTAAAGTTGGTCAAGTAAACTTTTCTCCTTTCACCACATTTCAGAAGTAGTTTTCAACTTTAATGAGTAATACAGAACAAATGTTCTCCTTACATTTTCATACATTTAGATACAATAATGCATCAGAAGGATTCTAAGTATGTCAGATAGACATGGGACTGGCATATATTGTTCTGCCCTGCCATACTCTTGTTGCAGTTTATCATCATGCATTTGCTAAAAGAGAAAGCTAAGATGCACAAATGCATTTGAAATAGTGTAAATCGTTGACAGGTGCACATTTAATATTCCATTTGGATTAGAATACTTTCTGTCAAAAATGCAATTACTGCAGAATCAATGATGTTTGGTGCATTATTTATTAGCACAAACTGCAGCATATGTTTGAATTTTCTGTAGGAGGCCAGAAGCCTGAAAGATGAGGTAACTTAAATATCCTAAATATCATTTTGGGCCATGTATATAAGAAAATTTTGATTTTTGAAAATTTTTGCACAATTTTATTGCACCACATTAATATTTTCAATTGTAATTAGCTATTTCCTTTTATCGTTAAAACCTTTTACCCACCTGTACTCATAGAAAAATTAAAATAGTGAGGGAGAAATCCTTAAAAAACCATGTGTCCTGCCTTAGTGTATTGTTGAGTATTGTTTGCGTGATTGAGCCACCTCTGCGTATTTGGTTAGACTCGTAAACACGTGATGGTTGTTGCCGTAATCACAATGGTTGTCACCGGCTGTATAGTGGTTGTTGTACAGTGTGGATATCCCTCAGCATGTTACTGTCACATGACCTTGTACTCACTTATTGTCAATGTCACCGCCTTATCTAATGTTGATAATCTCAGCAATTTTTACAGTGTTTTAGTGGACTCGCCACACATATTATTACAACCCAACTCTCCCCACAACAAAGTGGGGAGTGGAAGATTAGACTGTCTGTTCATTTCTAACAAACATGTGCCAGGTCTTCCTACAATAATTTACTTAATATTCTTCATTCTGTTGAATAGCATGTTTATACCAAACTTCAACAATAAACAACAGCGATAACATGTCCTGGAAATTGGGGATACTAATTTCACTAATTGACTTGTGTAAAGTGTAGTTTATTTTGTTGAGATTATCAGTAAAATATTACAGATTGTCTGTTTAATAATAGATTAAATCTTGAAAAGCACTTTTGTTGGATTGAGACTGCTGTTTAAATTCTTTTGATGTTTGACATGCGGGAATAGTAAAACTGAAATTGTATTAACATGAGGGGAATAGTAAAACTGAAATTGTATTAACATGAGGGGAATAGTAAAACTGAAATTGTATTAACATGGGGGGATAGTAAAGCTGAAATTGTATTAACATGAGGGGAATAGTAAAGCTGAAATTGTATTAACATGCGGGAATAGTAATACTGAAATTGTATTAACATGCGGTGTTTGTTGTTTCAGAATGTCGGTATTGACAAGGGTGATATTCCAGACCTGGCCAAGGTGGGTATTTATTTGGTCAGTTCGACCATGTATCTGTAGTCAAACGTGGTTGTTGTCAATGTGTTTTGTGACAGGACTAGGAAGGGCACGTTTGGAATCACAGGTAGAACCAGTGGAACCAACAGGATATCCATACATTGAAACCAGTCTGTTCCTAGCATAGATTAGTCTTTAATTCTTGGAATTTTAGTGAGACATTTTAAATTATTTGTCCATTTCATTATTTTACACTAAATTTAATTTTGAGGTTAAAAGTAAAATATGTAAAGTAATTCTTAACAACATTTTGATCAAAGAAATACGTTGGATAGAAAAAGTGTCAAAATCCAAACCGGTCTGAATTTTTCAGATACTGACATTATAGGTGTGTTGTATTGGAGTCTCACAAATGTTCTTCAACTCAAGGAAATTCCTATGGTTTTTCAATTTTCATAAATTTGATTTTTCCTTGTCTCCTAAACTAATGCTTTATTATGGAAAAGTTAACAAACTTCCTAAGTTAAGGAATGATTGTAAAATTTGAAACTGATCCGGTTTAAATATTGGTATAGACTTGTGTTTCATTGTGTTCTCGTTGAAGTAGATACCAACATGTCATTGCTTGTTAACACTGTAATCAGAGCTATAGTGTACCCAAACACAGTGCTTATAAGGATACACATCATAATTATGTTACTTCTTTTTAAGTTAACTTGCATAAGCACCATCTCACTTTCCTGCATCAGCAAGCCAAACAATTCTTCTCGTAGAATGTAAATTATTTCATTTTTCGGTGAAACTGATTTCCTGATTCCGTTCAGCTACTGTGAAACTTATCTTATAGACCACCTCTGTTCAGACTACCAGCCATTTTTAGGTCACCTGAGCTTTAGCTCAAGTGACCTATTGCTATCTGTCTTTGTCCATGGTCTAGCGGCTAGCGTTGTGCGTCTTCCGTTAACATTTTACACTTTCAACTTAAGCTGAAATACTGTCAAACGGATTTCATTGATACTTCATTGGAATCTTACTGATATCTCCCTGACCAAGTGTTGTTATTTTTCGGGTTGATCAGAAATCCACCACGGCCGCCATTTTCAAAAACTATTTTAAATTTAAAGTCAAGTTCTACTGGGCCAATTTAACTGAACTTGGTAGGAATAATCGACTCATGGTCTTGACAGAGTGTAGCTATTTTTTAGGGTCGATCAGAAATCCAATATGGCCACCACGGCCGCCATTTTGAAAAAACGTTTCAAACTTAAAAGTCAAGTTCTACAGGGCCGATTAAACTGAAACTTGGTAGGAATGATCGACTCATGGTCCTGGCAAAGTATTCTTTCTTTTTCTTGCCGATCAAAAATCCAATATGGCCACCAATGCCACCATTTTGAAAATAAAACTATTGCAAACTTAAAATCAAGTTCTAATAGGCCAATTTAACTGAAACTTGGTCTAGGAATGATCAACTCATGGTCCTGACAAACTTAACACAACGTTATACTTAACACTTTTTTACGCAAATTGGTAGGGATGATTTACATCATTATCTCCATTTCATGTTTCAACAACAAAAATAAATACTGTAGGACTGTGAAGGCCCATGGGCCTCTTGTTTATCTGAGTAATGCCTCCCATACTAATTGTACCATCAATATCTTTTTCAAAAGCACAGGACGTTCTGTCTGGGCAAACATTTTCCTGTAAACAAGATGTTTTTGCATCTAGATTAACTTTGTTTTTGATCAGAGTTTAATATCCTTGGAACAGGCAGGGTCATTTAAAAACGGTTGCCTTGGGATACACCAATGGAAAGAGAAAGAAGATAGGAATTAAAAAGTAAACAGGAAAGATAGGGAATGAAAAAGATAGGAAGTAAGGCAGTGAGGACAGCAGGATAGTTTTGGTCTTTTGGGAAGAAAACCCCTGATTCTGCAATGGGGCCCCACATTAGTTGACTCTTATGATCATGTAGTGGGATGCATCAGGCCTGTTCTTTCCCTAAACCTGTAAGGGTAATTAATAACTTTCACAGTTGGGCTTTTTCTAACTGTCAATCTGATTTGTTGAAGTTTATAAAAACTGTCTTTATTTAGCAGAGTTTATAAAAATTATTTCTCTTATTTTGTGAAGATAGTGTCTATTCTCATCTCCTAAATGACATTTGTCTTCCAAATCTTTTCAATACTTTTAAAACTGTTATCTACTTTTGACGAGCCATTTTAGAATGTTTGTGCTCTCCTATTTGATATTAAACATTAGCATAGTTCTATCTGACAATGATTCTTACTTGTTTATTGGTAGCTGTAGGAAAACTGTAAATTATCAATTTAAGAAAAATTATTATTTAATTATTTGTTTAAATTTATGTCCAATAAGTATACTTGTCATACAAAATATCCAGTTTTTGTTCTTAAATTTTGCAAATATATAAGATAATACTGGAATAAATAGGTCAATGGAGTATATTTCCAAGTAGTTTAGATAGATAAAAAAAAACGTGTCCCTTTCCTTCTTTATAACTCCATTACATCATGGCATCATTGTACCATTCATTGACTAACTGTAGTATACATTCATGTTGTCCTACAATTCACTAGCCGTGCTTCTGTGTGGTTTATGTACAATGCAAGCTTTTCATTTCTTTTTGTTATATATTCATTTAGCAATTTTTCTGCATGTGTTTTTGTTTTGTCTTCAGGGGTTGAAGAATAATGCCCATGATGTAAGTCTATTGTAATCCGATCGGACCAGATTGTCAGCCATGTTAACAGTTTGCTTTATAATCAAGTTAGATAAAATAAAAAGAAAGAAAAGTGAGCATTGATGCATCTGCCAAGCTGAATAACTAGCTGTGATTTTGCCTCCAGCATTTAAATTGATGCCCACCATCTATTTACTAATATTATATAAATAATAACCCTTGTTATGTTACTGATATATTTTATTTGCCTTTCGGCTTGTTTTAACATTTTTCTGCATTGAATGTCCTGGATCTCCAGTTTGTCTTGTTGCTATTGACACCCAGATGTCCTTGAGATTGACCCATGACATTGAGTAACATACAGCCATTGAGTAACATACAGCACTAAGTGAGCTGCGTATGGCTGGGACTCAATCCTATTAACCCTGTATATGCATGCCCATGTTAGAGCAGCACAGCACTGAATTAGCCAGTCATTCTGATCCTCCCATCTATAGCACAACATTCTAATTCTCATTCTTAAACACTGCATTCTGATCGTCCAGCATATATCCTTCAGTCTACAACATGACATTCTGATCCTTCAATCTATAACAACATGACATTTTGATCCTTCAATGTATAACACAACTTTTTGATCCTTCAGTCTACAACATGACATTCTGATCCTTCAGTCTACATTCTGATCATTCAGTCTATAACAACACATTTTGATCCTTCATTGTATAACACAACTTTTTGATCCTTCAGTCTATAACACAACATTCTGATCCTTCAGTCTACAACATGACATTCTGATCCTTCAGTCTACAACATGACATTCTGATCCTTCAGTCTACAACATGACATTCTGATCCTTCAGTCTACAACATGACATTCTGATCCTTCAGTCTACAACATGACATTCTGATCCTTCAGTCTACAACATGACATTTTGATCCTTCAGTGTATAACACAACATTTTGATCCTTCAGTCTATAACACAACATTCTGAGCCTTCAGTCTACAACATGACATTCTGATCCTTCAGTCTACAACATGACATTCTGATCATTCAGTCTACAACATGACATTATGATCCTTCAGTCGAACATGACATTCTGTTCCTCCAGTCTACAACATGACATTCTGATCTTTCGGTCTACAACATGACATTCTGATCATTCAGTCTACAACATGACATTCTGATCCTTCAGTCGAACATGACATTCTGATCCTCCAATCTACAACATGACATTCTGATCCTTCAGTCTACGACATGACATTCTGATCCTTCAGTCTACAACATGACATTCTGATCCTCCAGTCTATAACACAACATATCATTCTTCAGTGTATAACACAACATTTTGATCCTTCGGTGTATAACACAACATTTTGATCCTTCAGTCTATAACACAACATTTTGATCCTTCAGTCTATATCACAACATTTTAAACCTCCAGTCTATAACACAACACTTTGATCCTTCATTCTAGAACACAACATTTGGATCCTTCAGTCTATAACACAACATTTTGATCCTCCAGTCTATAACACTACATTTTGATCCTTCAGTCTATAACACTACATTTTGATCCTTCAGTCTATATCACAACATTTTGATCCTTCAGTCTATAACACAACATTTTTATCCTTCAGTCTATAACACAACATTCTTATCCTCAGGTCTATAACACAACATTTTGATCCTTCAGTCTATAACACAACATTTTGATCCTTCAGTCTATAACACAACATTCTTATCCTCCGGTCTATAACACAACATTTTGATCCTTCAGTCTATAACACAACATTTTGATCCTCCAGTCGATAACGTGACATTCTGATCTTCTGGACTATAACATGACATTTTGTACGTCCCGTTGATAACATGACATTTTGTTCCTTCAGTCGATAACATGACATTTTGTTCCTTCAGTCGATAACATGACATTCTGTTCCTTCAGTCGATAACATGACATTTTGATCCTCTAGCGTATAATAATATTATGGTAGGCTAGGTTGATATTTGGGGTATCATTATTAGTGTTCTGTGCCCCTGTGTTTGTAACGTTTTGACATGTATATGTATGCACAATGCTGTTGACTCCAACATGCAAATGTCCGCCAGTAAACCAGTCTTAGCACTGATTGGCAAAGTTGTTTTTACTGACCAACATTACAATTGAAAGGGTAACGAATGTAGGTAAAACCTCAGAACATTTTAATTTTTTTTTTTGAATGAACTTTTTGACTCGGAGAAAATCATTTGAATGTATTTTTTATGTGTCCTTTGCGTCACCATCATTCTCTCTGCTTCTCCCCTGCTTCTTTCTGTTCGTTATCATCCTTCTCCACCACATGTCACATGATCTGTCTCAACTATTACGCTTCCAACTTCGTGAAATCTCATCTATTGCAGTTTTAATATACCTTTGCAATGTTTTGTCATCAGTATCCATGTTCAATGTTGGGGTTCTTTGAGTGATATACGGAAAACAATGGGTAGGTATTCTTTTACCAGAGGTTTGTTACATCAGTGATTTTAAATAATTGATGAATGTTTAGAAAAAAAGGTGGTGAAACAAGAAAAAAGTCAAACGTGAAATCTTCAACTATTTTTAGATGTGAAATTATTTTTCTAGAGTCACAAATGCCAATCAACTTCCAAACGTTGTTCCAAAGCGAGGCAGACGTTGGTAAGGTTGGAGTCTTGTGTATGCCACCACAGCTTTGCATACAGTGACTTTTTGTCACACCAGGGCTGTTTTCTCTATACTACTCTTGATGGTTCTATTAACACTACTCAAATTTCTACAGATATTCAAGTAAACATTACCTCTAAAACAGATTTCTATAGATGTGTTCAGATTACGGTCAGTGACTGGATGTCTGTGTAGGTGTACATGTTTGTATATATAATGAATATTTTCTCTGTAGAAATATGTCATTTAGCTTATTCTAACAAATGGAATGTGCACATATTATTGATGAAGTGTTTGTGTGGATCCCGAGGAGACCATGTTGTTTGCTAGATTTCCATACATTTGTTGATACTGAATTCTACTGGAAATAAACATGTTAGCTTTTGAATATGTTGTTTGCATGTAACTGGTATAGAATGTGAAACCTGCCTTGTTATTTATCAGAGTTACAGCCACTGATGACAGCCTGCATCATTATAGATTAAAACTGTCAACTACTTCACAAAATGTATGCACTAAAACTGTTTTGGTAAAATACAGTAGAGAGTCGATTAACTGAGCGCTTGTTTTCTGGTCCTACAAGTCAGATAAACTGAATTATATATATTACTGAAGTGTAGCATGTCAAGTTACAATAATGAAACTTATTGTCTGTTCCTATAGAGAATGCTGCATGTCATCTTTAGGACTTCTTAAATAATTAATACCAGATCAACAAGAGCAATCATTGTCATGCTGTGCATCAATAAAATGTCATTTTGCACCAAAACGGAAAGTTCGGGAGTAAATCCTTTCACCACTGTAGACCATAATGGACTCATCCATATCAATGCATTGTAAAGTTTACTATATAGTAGTTTCATAGGGGTGAAAGGGTTAAGTCAAATATTCCTGTTATCATTGTTTACCTTTCTATATATAAACTGTTTGATGAACACCCTGCATGTGATGTTAATGGAATTCTGATTAATGTAGTGCTGTTTAATATACTATTTGAAAAACATCAAGTGTAATGAACGCTAACACCAATATAAGGTGTTCATTTATAGGACTACGTCATGTGTTTACTGAAATGCTGGGATCACTTACCTCCCTTTATAGAGAACACAATCTTTGTATGTGACTGCCAATTTTAAATGAAATATCATTAATTCCATATGAGGTTTATCATATATTGTCAGTGTATTGAGCTCATTCTTGTTTGCAGTTGCATTTTTCCCCCCCGACAGACTTAATAAGATATTGAGCGGCAGAGTTGATTTCAACAAATAGGACAGGATCTGATGAAAACAGTATTCTCAAAATTCCATGACAATTTCTCATTGCTGGCTCAAGTTTGAGTTAATTCAGACATGTTATACATTGTGATAGAACCTCTGATTTTTCACTGTAAGCATGCATTATATATTTCAGGCTCCATCCAGTCTCCTAGATGCTCTAGAACAACACTTGCAGTCCCTAGAGGGCAAAAAAGGGGCAACAACTCCAGTCGGTTCCAAGTAAGAGCATGACTTCAAGGGTTCTTCATCAGTTATAATATTATTAAATCATAAAGATGTCAAGCAGGTGTATGCTATTTACCATCAAACACTGTCACCAACATGCTCAACTACGGAGGAAATCTGTTTTTCCTGGTTTACCAGAATAAGATATACAGAGGTTACACAACGAGTGGTTGTTGAATATGGTATTTATTTCACTCGAGTTAGCTAATTTTCAAAAGTTACAAAAGAAACAAGCTTTAGCGAGTGTCTTTCTGTAACTTTTGAAAATTAACAAACGGGAGTGAAATTAATACCATTCACAACAACCACAAGTCGTGTGATCTGTTTCTACCACAATCTCAGTCGTAAACAGCTGGAGTATTTCCTGATTTGAAAAACATACACACATGTGTTTGTTGACAAGGCTGGCATAGTGATATGACCCATATGTAAAAAGTCATTCATTAATATTCAAAAATGACTTCCATTTTTATACGCCTGTCGAAGACGGGGACGTATTATGTTATCACGTGAGCGGGCGGGCGGGCAAACGATGTCCGCTCGATATCTCGAGTAATTATTAACGGATTAACTTCAAACTTCACAACAAGGTTAATTACCATGAAACCTCGGACAAGTTCGATAACCGCCATTATCCGACCATAATTT
>NW_018408778.1:680861-690073 GCF_002113885.1 Mizuhopecten yessoensis | reverse complement strand
TAATTACTGGAGTTATTACCCTTGGTTTCATTAATGCGATGCATGCGTTCCATGATGTTGTATTGCACTCATTGATCTACCAGTTATGTTGAATGATTTCTCTTTTAATATCAATTACTCACAAATACTTCATATATTTCAATCATACAAACAACTGCTCATTCAATGTGTGACGGGCGTATTATATACCGCTCGCGGTAACCTTATTAAAAATATAATAATTTTCAAAATTAAAGATATAGATGAACTACTTTGAATACTGAGAGTATGCAGTATTGCATGAATTAATGTAAGTTAACCGCAGACTATATGCGCGTAAACATATCATACGAAGTCTGCCTCCCGCCAAGTGGTGAAGACGAACCAATCACTGTAAATGTCCAAGAGCATAGGCCTGGGATGTTTCTTCGTGAGGTTCTATGGTTGACGTTTATAGTGAGAGTTCCGCCATAGACAGGACCTCCAAATAGTGATAAAGGACGTGGGGAGAACGAAATGTTTTCCGACACTGTGACAGATCTTGACAGATCTTGTTTGGGTTTCACAACCTGACGCGTGACAGTATGACGTTGAAACAATATCGAGCGCCTGTAGCAAATTTGCCTGAAACAAGCGATCAAATCTTTAAGCATTATCTTCTTTTGATATTGCCTTAATAACCCCATTTTCACATCGCATAAAGGCACAAAAGTCACCAACATTTGCCGGATGTTGACAGCAGACGACGTAAACAAAACAGCATGCAACAAAAAGCACGTGAAAAACTCGTCCGGTCAAGGTTCATCATCTTGACCAATCAAAACTACGGAATCTCATATACCACATGTGGTGTATAACTCATATTTATCAAACAGTCTGCATGTTTATGAATGATCTGAGAGTGGAATAACACAGCATGTTGTGGTAGAAAGTAATTTTTGGAACTCCATTTGAAGGTACTTCTATCCTGATTGAGTCCGATTTGGTTTCCTTTGGAAACACAACAGGTACATTTCATCAATATGTTTCAATGAGGCTGATTTGTGGGCTGGACATTAAATACTCACTCACCTTCCACCAAGATGGCTGGGATTTCATTCTTTAATTGGCTGTAAAGTAGAAATGCGTTTCCTACCTGTTCATGTGGGTTTTCTCTGGGTCATCCACTTTCTTCCTAAATAGAGACCGGCTATGCACTACCATCTGAGCCATTAAGTTGTTCCCTGATTTTTATAAATATTTAAAAAAAATATATATATATATCGAGACAAATTTTGACAATTTGACATTAAATTGAAGCAATCATGAATTTCAGTAAATCATTTCTTTCTATTTTTCCAGACCAGCAGGATTTGCCTCAGCTATAAACACCATTTCCAACAACAGCACCATACAGATTTCTGAGGAAGACAAGAAACGGATATTAGACGAAGAAAATATGAAGTTACAACAGCTCAAGGTAGAAATAGGATCAGAGTACTAAGACAGGGTGTTACTTTCATAGGGAGAAGGAAACAATGAGAAGTGCAGTATTGAGTTGGAAAAGGGAAGTGATGAAGGGATGGGGGAGGCAGAGTTAGTGAAGTGATGACTTATAAAGGGATGGGGGAGGCAGGGTTAGTGAAGTGATGACTTATAAAGGGATGGGGGAGGCAGGGTTAGTGAAGTGATGACTTATAAAGGGATGGGGGAGGCAGGGTTAGTGAAGTGATGACTTATAAAGGGATGGGGGAGGCAGGGTTAGTGAAGTGATGACTTATAAAGGGATGGGGGAGGCAGGGTTAGTGAAGTGATGACTTATAAAGGGATGGGGGAGGCAGGGTTAGTGAAGTGATGACTTATAAAGGGATGGGGGAGGCAGGGTTAGTGAAGTGATGACTTATAAAGGGATGGGGGAGGCAGGGTTAGTGAAGTGATGACTTATAAAGGGATGGGGGAGGCAGGGTTAGTGAAGTGATGACTTATAAAGGGATGGGGGAGGCAGGGTTAGTGAAGTGATGACTTATAAAGGGATGGGGGAGGCAGGGTTAGTGAAGTGATGACTTATAAAGGGATGGGGGAGGCAGGGTTAGTGAAGTGATGACTTATAAAGGGATGGGGGAGGCAGGGTTAGTGAAGTGATGACTTATAAAGGGATGGGGGAGGCAGGGTTAGTGAAGTGATGACTTATAAAGGGATGGGGGAGGCAGGGTTAGTGAAGTGATGACTTATAAAGGGATGGGGGAGGCAGGGTTAGTGAAGTGATGACTTATAAAGGGATGGGGGAGGCAGGGTTAGTGAAGTGATGACTTATAAAGGGATGGGGGAGGCAGGGTTAGTGAAGTGATGACTTATAAAGGGATGGGGGAGGCAGGGTTAGTGAAGTGATGACTTATAAAGGGATGGGGGAGGCAGGGTTAGTGAAGTGATGACTTATAAAGGGATGGGGGAGGCAGGGTTAGTGAAGTGATGACTTATAAAGGGATGGGGGAGGCAGGGTTAGTGAAGTGATGACTTATAAAGGGATGGGGGAGGCAGGGTTAGTGAAGTGATGACTTATAAAGGGATGGGGGAGGCAGGGTTAGTNGGGGAGGCAGGGTGAGTGTAATATTTATAAAGGGATGGGGGAGGCAGGGTGAGTGTAATATTTATAAAGGGATGGGGGAGGCAGGGTGAGTGTAATATTTATAAAGGGATGGGGGAGGCAGGGTGAGTGTAATATTTATAAAGGGATGGGGGAGGCAGGGTGAGTGTAATATTTATAAAGGGATGGGGGAGGCAGGGTGAGTGTAATATTTATAAAGGGATGGGGGAGGCAGGGTGAGTGTAATATTTATAAAGGGATGGAGGAGGCAGGGTTAGTGTAATATTTATAAAGGGATGGAGGAGGCAGAGTGAGTGTAATATTTATAAAGGGATGGGGAGCCATGATAGATAGCTTTTAAAACAGTCTGGTATTAGTTGTCCTGGATACTATATTTACTGATCTTTACTGATAAAGGAACAAATTTTGACAAAAAGTGTTTAACTTCAAGATACTTGTGCTGGGGATTGTGTAATACTACACATTTTAGACTGTTTATTCTAAGGTAAATGACTGGATATGTCATATTGGATGTATAGGATAGAAGAATATAGGGGTTGCTAAAATTGTGCATGGGTGTTGGATTATAATGATAGGTGCTTGGATATCGGTGAAATGGTTATGGGTTATTCTGGGCGAGCGCTGTCTTATCCTGTGGGGAAAGAATTCATTGGACTTGGTGTTGGTTTTCCACAAGGGACTGGAATGTTTGTTAAGGTTGGTAGGAATGGTAGGTGGGTTGTGTATTGCAACCAGTAAGCGTTTATGTGTGACATTTCGATGAAAAGTATGGTACGCACCCTGTCATCTTAATCAGACAAATGTGTTTGTCTTATGAAGGTGACTGTGTGTAACCTATAAGTCATTGAATCATCACATATAAACACTTACTAGTTGTGACCTTTCTACAAGAACTTAGAATTTAACTGGATACTAGGGTATTAGGAAAGATGTTAGGAAGTTGGACTAGTTACTGGGTTGTTCAAAAAAAGGTGAGCATAAGGTTAAACTAGAAATGGGGTGATAAGGCAAGAGGTAAACATGAAATTGAAATGGATACTGGGCTACTAGGAAAGAGAAAAACATAATATTTTGTTGTATACTGGGTTTTTAGAAAAGACGTATATATGAGATTGAATTGGATATTGGGCTACTAGGAAATAGGTAAACATGAGATTGAACTGGATACTGTGTGTTTTAGGAAAAGGGTTAAACGTGAGAGTAGACATGATACTGGGTTGTTGGGAAGGAGCTAAGCATGAGGTTTGACTAGATAATAGGAAAGGTGTACACATGATGCTGTACTGAATGTTTGGTTATGAGAAAGGAGGTGAGTATGATGTTGGACTGGGTTATTAAGATGGGTATATATATATAAGCATGAGGTTTTACAGGGTTATCATGAGGTTGGCCTAGTTGCTAGGCTGGGTTGTGATGAGATGTGGTGATCAACAGGATTGATTGTGATCTGCATACAGTGCCTCTTTACATTCACCTCAAAAACTGTCTTCAATATTAACTCTTACTATTGGCTATATACTAATGTTTTTTTAAATTATTTTTTGGCTCTTTAGAAAATGGACATGGTTTCCACATATTGGAAATTTACTTTTCAGATACGAGTACTAGAAAATTGGTATAGTTTTGGAGATCAATTGTGTAAGATTAAAATTATATATCTTTATAAATTTTATTATCGTTGAAATGTTCAAGACTGTCATTGCTCGCTCTTCTCTGTTCCAATGTAAAGACATATACATTTCAAATAAAGCAACCTTACCTATGAGGTCAGTAGATTGTGTAACTATGCAGTGATATTGACTGAACGCAAGGCATCTGTGGTTAATGTTGAGAGGTGTTGGTCTGAAACTGGTGCTGCATTACATATGTGCTTTATTCTTATCCTCAATGCCAACAGCATCATAGCCAAGGTTTCACCTGACACCTGTTTTGTCCATTTTATACACTTTTTGACTTTTTATAGCTATTCCTTCTGGCTACATGTACAATTGCTCTGATAGTATCTATTTGTAAATTCATATTGTGCTAACTTTGTATCCATTGCTTATACTATTATTTCATATAGCTAAAGGGAGATTACTCTTGTTAAACATCTCAATTATAGCGTGAAGGACATCACCTAGGTCACAGTAAACATAATTACATTTGTATCGAGCGGAGTAAAATTTAATCAGAAGTAGTCCATGTTAAGCAGAAAATTAGTAATATAATGTAAAAACTCAAATTGTGTAATTCCAGGCTGAAGCTTTGTACTTACAGTTTACTGCAGTGGCGGACACTGACACGAATCATTGAGGTCCTAAATTTCCATGTGGAAGGGGCTCAAAGTGGGGGGAAATATATGTTTTTTAGAGAAAATTCACAGGCTTTTTATCAAGGCAGGGTCCGCCACTGGCATGTTGTGGGTATTTGATCATTTGTGAGTGAATAATTGTAACAAGTTTTGTCAGATTGAGGTGGATGTGCTGGATGCAATATAACACAGATGGAATACAATACAGCATGTTGTCAGTGATAACCTCTGTATTAAACATACTGATGTGTGGTGAATGTGTTGGTGTGTTTAGTGGATTAACCCAATGAACATATACAGACAGTATGGCTCAGCTGTTGATGAGCCGTTTAAGTTGCCTTTGTATGTTAAATGTTATTCAGTCGGAAAACATGCATGTTTTGTATCAACAAGTGACCAAACGAAGAGATTAAAGCTGTTAATCAACTCACATTAATATAACATGGCTATCTTAGGAGTTAGTCCTCTGTATCTTTGTCATGTTGTTACATTTTGAGGTTTTTACCTCCATTGTTGATAAGGTTGCAACTTGTATCTGCCAGCCATGTTCTACTGTCAGTGCTGGTAAGCTCAACAGAAGTTGTCTCTCCAAACAAAATCTACACTGATCACTTGTTTTCTTTATCTTGTTTATTGAATATTATTAATATGATAATGTTTATATTGTAATGTATTCACTCTTTACTGATAACTTGTGATAACAATATGCACAAAATTATGTGCTTTGAGATTACCTAGGGGAAAGAACTCTGAATTAAGGGGAGACAACTTATTGAGCTGTACAACTTTTGATATTATATGTGAGCATGTGTGTATGTTCTCTCTCTTATTTCTTTGTTTCTCCACATGTCTTGAAGGATCAATGTGGCGCCAATCAACATGATTTTGCTAACCAGGTATATATTGTTACTCTTCCCTCTGTTGTATCTTTATCACTGTTTTGTTTGCTGCTACTGTCTTACCCACCTCTGTGTATGTATAAATCTTGTTAGTCAACAACACAAATATCTTACAAGTTACTTTGTAAAACATGGATATCTATGGTGAAAATTCTTATCATTCTGTTCACCTACTGAACATGTGGCACATGATTTCAAGTTGCACTTTTCTTTTACTGAACGTGTGGCAAAGGACTCCAAAGAGCATTCTTCTTCTACGGAACATGTACAAAGGGAAGTTTACCTCATTAAAACACGAGACATCTCTAATGGTGTCTGTTCCATCATAGCTTTCCTTAACTTAAAAAATCCTCCCTTAAATTAAAAAATCCTCAAAATTTCCAATCATTGCTTTCCCCAACTTACAAAATCCTCCCTGAACTTAAAAAATCCTCAAAATTTCCAATCATTGCTTTCCCCAACTTACAAAATCCTCCCTTAACTTAAAAAATCCTCAGCTTTCTGAAGGTTGTCTAATGCAAGTTTCAATCTTACTGAATTTGCTCATGGATTTTTTTTTTTAAATAGCTTTAACAGCTGAGGTTTTGAGCATGAGAGTTCTGTATGTTAATGCTTCTGAGCTACATATTAGACAGATGACCAATGTAACAGTCTTTATAGCTAGATACCAGGTATTCTCTGAAAGACAAACTTTATTGTCTCAATGAGGCTGCATGTATATTAAAAATGCTATTTGAACTTAACAATAAAAAACATTCAGTTGTTTTATTAGCATGTTGTTAATCAAACTTCCCCTCATGACTATACACTTCTAAATAAAAACCTTCACACACACTGAGTAGTTGTTTCAAGATGGTATACACTTGGTATGGTATTTGGTATACACCTTTAAATAAAAACCTGCACACACACTGAGTAGTTGTTTCAAGATGGTATACACTTGGTATGGTATTTGGTATTTGGTATACCCTTCTAAATAAAAACCTGTGTTAGCTTTGACTCACACAATTTACTTTAAATAGCGAGAAACACGAAGGAGTAAGGTCTAGATGATTCTACTACCATATCGCAACAGAGAAAAACACACCTGTATTTTCATGGTAGCGGCTTTATTTACAAAAAATAGTCATTGATGACGATATTGGTTATTATATACAGTTTGTCATAGACTATTGCTAGCTGTGAATTGCATGTTGAACCTGATGTTTGTGAATTGGTGACTTGGACAGCATGTTTGACGTGTACACAGGTAGCCCTGTCATTGTTGTTCCAGCTGTACTGATCACATCTCAAGTCCAATACATGCCTGTGTCTATCTAGTAGGACACCAAGTATTCTATTTCTGATGGCCTACTGACCCTGAACCTCCGTAACGTCTCTGTTACTTGATGCATGCACCAGTTTATTGGATATTTGTTTACAACAAACATGTGTTGTACTGTTTCCAATGCAACACAAGTATCTTGTATTGTTTTCTGTTCACCACAAACATCTTGCATTTCTTTGCCACACAAATATCATCCACTGTTTACAGTGCTATACAAACATCTTGTATTCTATATGAAACCAATAACTTGGAACTGTTTTGTTTCTCTGACACAAACATATATTCCACTGTTTGTGGTTGGTACAATACAAATATCTTGACTGTTTTCTCTCTGACAGAATATATCTTGTACTGTTTTCTGTACAACATAAATATCTGTAAATAATTTGTGTAAGCTGTAAGGTTAGCTGAGACGGCTTCCCTACCACTTTCATGTAAAGGTTGTTGAATGTTCAGAATACCATTTTTTACATACAACTATATTTTGTAAAGCTTCTACCATTTCAAAAACTCTTAATAGAAAATTTATATTGCTCCTTTTTATGAATGTCATCTTAATGAAAACCAATCTTCTGGGTTTTTTACTTCATAATACTTGAATGATTCTTTTGTTCTTAAATACATTTTCCTGTTGTATGCAGTGCCATTGAGGGCCTAAGGAATATGGAAAGAGTTTTGAAAATGGCATTCACTTTTTACACTATAATATTGGATCCTTTAAAATATTATAAAGATTTTCATTTGATATTATCCTTGTTTGTCAGGAGCAGAGATTAAAAGAGATGGGAGGCAGTCCAGTGGCAACTCAAGCCAACACAAACCAATCAAATCCCTTCGCCTCACCAAACACCACAGGGTCACCTGCATCTAGTGGGGTCAACTTGTTTGGTTCTCCAACAAAAACAGCACCAGGTGGCACTGCGCCTAGTGACGACCTTTTGAACCTTTCAGGGAATCCATTTATAGAAAATGTACAAAGTGTGATGCAAATGAACAATGTCATGAATAACATGCAGCCAACATCACAACAGCAATTTGCAACCCCAGCATGGAACTCGTCGGGGATGAACAACACACCAGGTGGGTACAACTCTCTTAGGCACACACCGGTAGACTCTCTCAGAGGTCAGGGTGGGAGGGTCAAAGTGGAGGGGTCATGTTACTGGAGGCAGCAATTTGTTGTAGATTTGTCATTATTTTGCCACACATTTGAGATGTTTCCTCAAACCTTATACTGTTTATCTTTGTTGATACTGGATGTTGGTAGACATTATTAAAAATAATTGTTGTACTGTGAAGTGAAATCTATGATGTACTGTTTGGTATATTTATGGTACATTTATGGTACATTTATGGTACATTTATGAGATATGTTTATTACTAGTCCCTATTTATTCAGAAATTCTTTTCTGCTATGTCTTTGTAGAAATGCTAGTACATATACTCACTTATTAGAAATGTGTTCATGAGCTACCAATAACTAGTGTTAGACCTTTTTAACTCCTGAGGAATATATGCAGGCATTTTCAACTGACTTAATCATATACAACATATTATTAACTAATACAAAAATATATCACATTTAATTGTTTTTGTATTAATTAAAATGTTTCTAGCTGACATTTTATTTAATACCACTCTGCTTAAATTATCATTTGGTATTTTTAGCTAACCTGGCACGAAGTGCCAAGTGAGCTTATGCCGTGGTGTGGCGTCCGTCGTCCGTCCGTCCGTCCGGCCGGCCGGCGTCCGGCCGGCGTCCGGCGTCAATATTTTACTTTAAACGACTTCTTCTTAATAACCGAAAAGCCTAGGGTGATGATATTTGGCCAGAAGCAAACTGGGATGAAGGTCTACCAAGTTTGTTCAAATAAATGACCTTCTTCTATTTTCAAGGTCACAGGGGTCAAATATGTTAAAAACTTTTAACAACTTCTTCTCAATAACCAAACTGCCCAGGAAGATGATATTTGGTCAGAAGCATACTAGGGTGAAGGGCTACCAAGTTTGTTCAAATGAATGACCTTCAATTATATTCAAGGTCACAGGGGTCAATTGTCTTAAAAAACCTTTAAATAACTTCTTCTGAATAACCAAAATGCCCAGGGTGATGATATTTGGCCAGTAGCA
>NW_018408778.1:665419-680384 GCF_002113885.1 Mizuhopecten yessoensis | reverse complement strand
TTTAGTCAGTAGCATACTAGGATCAAGGGCTACCAAGTTTGTTTAAATGTATGACCTTGAATCATATTCAAGGTCACAAGGAGCAAATATGTTTAAAATATTTCAACAACTTGTTCTGAATAACCAAAAGGCTTAGGATGTTGATATTTAGTTAGTAGCATATGCTGGGATAAAGGACTACGATGTTTGTTAAAGTGAATGACTGACTTATATTCAAGGTCACAGGGGTCAAATTTGTTTAAAATCTTTAAACAACCTCTTATGAATAACCATGGGTCCCAGGATGTTTAAATTTTGCAAGTTGCATCCTGAGATGAAAGGCTATACAATGTGTTCAACATAATGACTTTGTTCGACTTTCAATCACAGGGGTGAAATGTTTAAAAAAAAAATAACAGGGTCTTTTGAACGAATTTTAATCATTAATACTGATATTTTGCCTGTAGCTTTATTTTAGATCACTTTTAAGGTTACAAGTGTGAGTTTTATACCAGGTGAGCGATGCAGGCCCATTGGGCCTCTTGTTATCTTTGACAGAAAGTTTTCAGGGTGTTACTAGCTTCACACAATATTAGGTGTTTTTTTTGGCATCTAGAAAAGGACTTGTCTAAATTTTGGCGTGTGTTACCCTTTGAGCTAATACATCACTTCCTGTGTGTTACAACATAATTTTCTCGCTATTTAATTGTTGAAGTGAAAAAGCTTGTTTAACTTTATATAGATTTCACATAATGGAATAATTCAGTTATTCGTAACATTTCCAAACATAGAACTATTTTGTCTGTATTTAGATAAAATAATCCGGATTATTTTGTAGGAAAATAACATACTTTCTAGTTAAATACATAAAAAATATCAATAATTACGATGTATGCCTATTCAGCATCCCAGATACTATGGAAACATACACAAGGAAGTACTTTGGTTTGGTTTTATTTTGTTTAAAATCCTGTCAACAGCTAAGGTCATTTAAAGAAGCACATTGGACATCAAATTCAGTTATTTATAAAATGTGCATTCATCAAATTAAAAAATAGACCCCAACAGCCTCATTTTCCAAGGGTCTAGTATTTTTTGTCCTATGATCTAGTTGTGTTTTTGTTATATCTTGTTTTTCTCCTATAAACTAGGCCTAGCAATGACATTCACAACACTAGCCTAGATTACACTCCAAATGTATCATAGAAAATTTCTAAGATTGCATTTATTCAAGACAGTATTTTTTGACAAATGGGTTAAGTACAAGTAATTAAGCAGAATCTACTGTATGTAGTTGTAAAATAAGAGTTTTGGCATGAATGTTAGGAAAGGTGTCGAGTTAACCCTTTTATCTCTATGTAACTTTAGTAGACTCTAGCATTCATTGATCTGGATGAGTCCATTATGTTCTACAGTGGTGAAAGGGTTAAGAAAAGTCCAGGGTAAATTAGGGATAAAACTGAGTTTATGGGTATCAGGATATATTTTCTGAACGGCTCGTAGTTTAACGATGGAGGAAAAACATTTATTATGAATTTGAAATAAGAAAAGCAGACATGAACATTTGATAAAGAAACCAGAATTACAGGAAAGTTGGGTCATTCATTATATATAAAATATTTAAAAGTACAGTGGGTTTACGGTGGAGTTATGGAAAGGTGAAAAATGACCTTTTTTTTAAAATATATTTATTTGTAGGTTCACTGTTAATTGATCTGTTTTAACATGTTACTACAGGCGGGTGATACTGGACATGCTAGTTTATGTTAGAAACATAAGTAATAATATGCAAATATCCGTAGTAGGATTAGATCCATGTATCTGTTGAATGTTTTGGTAGAATCAAAACTAACGTACAGATTAACTGTTTTGCCGTGCAGCGTCCAGTTCTGGGTTTACATCAGAAGCAGATTTTGATAAGGTGTTTCACAACGCCAACACCACAACCACTGGTACGACTTTTATATCTACTGATGATGCATGCTAACAATCGTTTTGAAAAACTCTATTCGTAGATAGATTTTATTTTAGCTGTATTTTGTTCACATGTAACAAACTGATGAATGGGACTAATATTGGCTACATTATAATTGTTTCCCAGAGCTATTGGCAGATTAATTTCTAAAACTAACACTGGCTGCATTTCAGTGTCAAATTTGTGCAATTTTCAAAGACTGCATACTTTTTATCCTGTTATTGAATTCTTCAGCTGACACAAGAAACCGTTGTTTGTTCTTTTCTTATATTAAGAAGTTTGATTATCTCGCGTAGTAATGACTTCTCCATCAGTTTGTCTCTAAACTGTTGTCTGCTTTGAGTCCTTCCTTTTTTATATGGTGTTTATAAAATAAACTTTGGGATCTACGGTCTGCTTAATTATTGTATAAATCACAGACAGCTAGTCACAAAATTATCTACTTTCTACACTAATGACTCTGACAATACAAGTCTTTGTTAAGGTAACCTGGTACAAATCTTTGTTAAGGTAACCTGGCACAAATCTTTTGTTATGGTAACCTGGCACAAATCTTTGTTAAGGTAAGCTGGCACAAATCTTTGTTATGGTAAGCTGGCACAAATCTTTGTTAAGGTAACCTGGCACAAATCTTTGTTAAGGTAACCTGGCACAAATCTTTGTTTAGGTAACCTGGTACAAGTCTTTGTTAAGGTAACCTGATACAAGTCTTTGTTAAGGTAACCTGGCACAGATCTTTGTTATGGTAACCTGGCACAAATCTTTGTTAAGGTAACCTGGCACAAGTCTTTGTTAAGGTAACCTGGCACAAATCTTTGTTTAGGTTACCTGGCACAAGTCTTTGTTAAGGTAACCTGGCACAAATCTTTGTTTAGGTTACCTGGCACAAGTCAGGTAACCTGGTACAAGTCTTTGTTATGGTTACCTGGCAAAAGTCTTTGTTATGGTTACAAATCTTCATTACCTGTATCGCTAGACTGTAACCTGACTATACAACATAGTATTTGCTTTGTAATGGTGAGATAATTGGTACACTGAAACATAACAGTTACTTTTTGTCCAGAGAATTCCTACCTGAAAGTGCTAAAGCATGAATACTGTCCTATTTTGTTGGGTCAGGAGATCAGTCAGATCTTTCTTATAGCACAAGCTTGATTCACAGCGGCTTGTCTCAGCTATACGCAATCACATCAGTCTCCAAGTCTTACTGGTGCAGACTTGTTCAATCTTGTAAACATGTTTGCTTATTATTGTATATATTTTTCTGCATGCTTGCTAATATAACTGATGTATTGTTTAATGCCACGACTCTTCGACCAACCCAACTTATCCTGCTACTAATACTACTCAACTGTGCATGTGTTCTTGTGGGTGGCCTCCCCTTGTTGCTGTGTGATTGTCCATGTGTGCAGCAGGTGGCGCTGCTGCTAACTCCCTAACTCTGGATGTGTCACTGTCACCTGGAATGGGTCAGCTACTCACTCCTTCACCAACTCCGACATCTCCAGGTATATAACTCACCTGTGTAGCAAACCTATTTCCTCCAGGTGTTTCATCTCTGCCCCTAGCAGCCACGCCCACTTTCTAGGGCTGGGAAGGCGTGGTCTGTAGTTATGTGTTGTGCTATTATCATGTATGTATGCATGTGAGAACTTTTGTCAAGATTGTGTCTATTTTTGACAAAGTGACCAGGTAATGAAAATGCACAATATTTACCCCTGTTAAACAACAACTAAACAAATGTTGTTACATGGATACACATAACATTAAACAGGTAAGACATTGCTGGTCAAATTAAAAAGGTCAATGAAGACATTGTATGTTTCTATTTTTCCTTCTAAACAGCATCCAGTGCCAAGTTTCCGTGTAAGTTAAAGACTGTAGAGCTAACATTCTCTGGCCAGGCAGAGCGTACTGTGTATATTACTGACTGACCAACAGGAACTGCCTTATTTATCTTATAGAAATCAGAAGAGTAGCTCAACGCTTCAGTTTATTATTTTCATGGGGGGGGGATTGCCTTTAAATAATGTAATGGGGGGGGGATTGCCTTTAAATAATGTAATACAGTTATACAGTTTAATTGAAAGGGTTGTGTAAGGTACATAGCCAGATAAGAAATGTGTGACTCCTAACTAGGCAGTACCTGAGGTCAGTGGTCACTCAGGACAACTGTATCTAACATGCTAGCTCTTCTCTTTGCTGTGGTGTCTTTGTTTTGATAAAAGTTCATATCACAGTATAATTATTCATATGTTCGAAAATCAACCATCTTTATCATTGTGTACAGACAAGTCTAAAAAATTTCACAATTAACATGTCAAACCGGAAATGGAATAACTCAATTTTCAACAGCACATTTTTTTAGGTGGGAGGTGAATTTAATGAACAGGCCTAAAAGTCCTGTTACAGTATCAAAGAGTTTCTACTGACATTAATTATCACAATCAAATATGCAGTCATTGTCAAAATTATTTTTATATGTGAAGTTAACAATTTAAATTTGATGGTCATTTTTGGTTTACTTTGTTTAAAGTCATATTAACAGCTAAGATCATTAAGGACATGTTGTTTTTGGTTTTCTTGAGATTTATTTACCTGTATCCTTTATAATTGTAGTGTGTTAATATGCTAATAATTTCTTATTAGATGTGCCAGCTATTTCTGAGTTGTGTAGTGTTTGCAGTATTATTGGTTGTGACGGGATGTGACATACAGACTGTAGTAACAGATGTGACAGATCATAACTGGGAACACTTGATAAATGCGACAATTTCCTTCTATTTCATTTTCATCCATTTTGTGCCAAGAACAACGGAAAAAATTGAAATGGTGGCAAAACTGTTGAAAGAAAAAACCTACAATGTCTGATAAAATTAATATAGATAATTATGTAATTCAAATTAAAATGCTGATGAGATTCTTATAAAAGATAACATGATAAAAGTTCAACATAACACAGTAAAACCTCGTTTTACTGCCACCATTTGCCCAGAGAAAAGTTGTCGCTATAAAGGGGTTTGGCAATAAATTGAGGGTAATGCATAAAGGAATTCTTATAAACGATAAAATGGGGACATTGAAATATGTTGGCAGTCAACGAGATGGCAAACAAAATGAAAGGCATTATATTGAGGTTTGACTGTAAACAGTTGGTGTTTTACCATAGTCCTGAAGCTATCACATTCTTCCTTTATTGTATTGTCATTCTCATTAAAGGTTTAATTACTACTTCATCAAGTTGATACATACTTTTCTTCACTGTTCTTCTCACTGTCACAGCTATGCTCTTATTCTTGTACAATCATTTATTATCAAATCATAAACACATTCTTTTTTTTTTAAACTGTAAAATTGATCCTAAGTTATATACTGAGATGATTTATGATACCAGTATGTAACCATGTAGATTTGATGGTGATTGTAATATGTTCTGTGGGTAAGTACCAGGTTGGAATATTTCCTGACTTGCAGTGATGGTGATATATGGGAATGAGCCCTGGATATTTTCGGGATATTTAAGTCGGAGAATTAGCTGCCATTATAGCTTGCTACAATGCTGTTATATCTGGTACAGTTATACAGTGTCTCATAGCACAGGGTATCCACAATCTACTGAACGTTTCACTAATGATCTAAGGAGGATATAAGTAATGTATATTCATGGAACAAGGCATAGTACAGTACATGCAAGACACATATGAAATAAGACATGACTTAGATAAGATATAAGATACTTGTAGGTAATTATCATGAGATCAGTTGATAGTCTTGCACAAATAGGATTTAATAGAGTGTTATAGTTGTTTTGGATAAATAAAAAGCATATATACATGGTAGCACTAATGCATGGATATGATAATGTAAGATCAAAGATAAAACAATATTATGAAATTTTGTACTATTTCACTAATACATTCAATATTAGAAATTTGCTAGAGTAAGAATGACTAGAATTGTATGGGCATTGCCTCATTCCCTATAATAACACATACAAATATTTAATATCTTAATTCCAATGGGGCCTTGTATGTGTGTTTCTGTGTATTGTAAGGAGAACTATTTCCAAGTGTCCTTAATAGTTTTAATTTTGAAGAATTAATTGGACTACAATGCAATACTATGGTCTTATGATTTTATGGATAATGTCTTGTTGGGGTGTTTACAGTGTGGCTAACAATGAAATGCTAGGTTAATGCAGGGTTGGAGCCTTCATCTTTTTACCTTTCTCTGTTCAGCCCTAACTGTCCCGCCTGAGGAGGAACCGCTTGATCCCCTGGACTCGCTGGCCCTAGGGGGCACCACCAGTAGTTGTGGGGGAGACCTGTCCAGTCTCACTGGTACAGGCGGGGCTATGGGGGGTATGCCAATGCCGATTCAGGGGGTCCAAGTTCTGGGCACCAGTCCCCAAGGTTTGGTTATCACTGTTGTATGTGACACAGTGTGTAGTTGTAGATACCCTCAGTATATCTCACAACATTTCTTTTTCTCTCATTGTTTCTGTTCGAAAATTATGTTTGTACAATCAAGCCTCTGTGTGTTAAAGTTATAAGGACGCTGAGATATTTCGAAATAAAGAGAGTGTTGAAATAACACACAAATACACTACCGCAGGACCCAAAATCAGACAACATTTTTCAAAAAGATGTTTATAATCACTAAGTAGGACTGCAGTACTCCAAAAAATGTCACAATTATAACAAATGTCTCATAAATACAGTGTAGTGAATTATAAGAATTGTCTTCTTGGTTTTGTTTTGATGAATAAAAAAGAAATGTTGCGAAATTTGAAGGAGGATATCACTAAGAAATCAACTAGGAAATTGTTGTTGGTATAATCAAATGTTTGGTTTCCTTGGAAGTCACCTTTTAGTTTGGTTACTATGGGAACAGATTGATCACTCTGTCGTCCATTAGCACTTGGTTTTGTTATTTAGTTCCCTGTAGGCTCACACTGGATTATTAGGACCTTTTTCTGTGTTGATCTATGACATGTTTTATTTGTTTTTGGTCGACAGTTTTATTTTGTTTGGAGAATATACTAAAAAAAAAAATCCAGATATTATTCTCATCTTTAGACTATTTTGAAATTGAAATGTTTGTTCAGTTTTTTCCGATTATTGTGTAAAATGTAGATTGCTATATACACGTGTATAGATATGCATGAAATGATATAATACAATCACAGATGTATATATACGTAACCCATTTTACGGGATCCATCTTGAAATGTTAATATATATGTTAATGTCTGAAATCAGTGAAGTCATATTCATATTATATCTTGTAAATAACAGGAATCATATTCATATACATGTATGTTCTTGTAAATGATTAGAATCACATTCTTCTAAGCTCTTGTAAATGACAAGAATCTTATTTTCCTAAGCTTTTATCAAAATAAAAACAGATCACACTCAAGACTAAACTTATAGAAGCCAAAACTTCTGTTAATGAAATAAAACCCAAAAAAACTGCTGTTAGCATGCGTGAAATGGATGTGGTGTTGTCGTACTGTCTGTCTGTTTGTCCAGCTATCTATAGGGAATTAACCAAGGTCAAGGTCATACTTTCAAAGATATTTAACTTACACATTTTCTCCTTTAACAATAATGACAATTATGTATGTCAAGAAAACTATTCGATAAGTTGTGAAATTGGGAAAAACAAATCAATGTGAAAAAGACTTTATTTTATCTGTGAAAAGAGTATTGCATAAATGTGATAATCCATTTTACAAATATAGACATTAACTGCCACTATATTGAACACTTAACTGTATTTGTATGACCTATGTGCTGTCTCCGGCACTCTGATAGTATGGCACTGTATTGTAATGTGTATGTGTTTGCGTCTCTAGCGTTCCCTGAGATGACAATGCCAGCTAGTCCAGGTGGGTGCTTTTCTCTTCTATGTCTTACTTTGGTTGGTCGTGTTTCAGTTACAAGGTATATGTCCCACGAGTTCTTGTTTAGACTATATATCTGTTATATATATTCCCAGATACTACTTTCCAATAAAATGCAGATTTTATTCTTAGATTTTAATGATCCAACCTGCAAGTATCTTTGCCCATAGAGGTTCTACTTCAAAAACCTGTAAATTTTGAAGCAAGAATCTAGTTTTCTTCCACTAAAATGTTTATAGTCCCCATTGGTTCCCAGGGGGAGGTGTTAGGTTTGCACTCTGTCCGTACTTCCGTCCTTCCATCTGAAAAGTTTGTCCGGGACATATCTTCTATACTATTTCACCAGGAGTATCCAGATTTTGTGTAAAAGGTCATCTTGGGATGGCGGAGTGCATAGTGTAAGAATTATGTCACTATGACTTGACCTTTGACCTTTACTTTTGAAAAAGTTTGTCCAGGGCATATCTTCTGCACTATTTCACCTGGAGTAACCAGATTTGGGATGACGGGGTGCAGAGTGCAAGAATTAGGTCACTGTGACCTATGACTTGACCTGTGACTCCACTTTTGAAAATGTTTGTCCAGGGCATTTCTTCTTTACTATTTCACCTGGTGTAACCAGCTTTGGTGTACAAAGACATCTTGGGATGATTGAGTGCAGAGTGCAAGAATTAGGTCACTGTGACCTATGACTTGACCTTTGACCTTTACTTTTGAAAAAGTTTGTCCGTGGCATATCTTCTAGACTATTTCACCTGAAGTAACCAGATTTGGTGTACAAGGACATCTTGGAATGGAGGAGTGCAAGAAGTAGGTCACTATGACCTCACCGTGACCTATGCTTCCTGACATAAGTGTACTGTTAGGTAAAAATAGAAATCATAACTGGTGGTGGACTTGCAATACTTTGCCTTGTTTTCCTGAGCATGAAGGTTTTATTTTTAAAAGTGTTTCCTTCCTCTTGATTAGTACTACCATGAAATGGTAGGAGACATGGCATTATAGGCAATAAAACATATAGTCACTGTGTGTATGTGATAGGATTTGCATCATGGTTACCATTACTATCCTGTTATATCTTTTGCTAAAGTATTTTTTTTGTCTGAGTCAAAAAGAACCTTGAGTTGTCTAGTTTACTCTTTAGATCAAGCTTGTTTTTATCCAGTATACATATGCAATGTATCAATGGAGTTACCCCCCTTGTGTACTTTCTACTTCCTTTGTTTTCTGACCTTGACCTGTCTATGTTGTGTATCTTTTCAAGCTCTCCAACACAGGAGTCTCACTCCAAGTTTTATGGAGCAAGGTAGGATGCTATTAGAGTGTACAAGAAAAACATCTAGTATTATACCTTTGTTATGTTGTTTTCTATGTAAATCAGTACGGTTTTGTAATTTTACACTACTACTAATTTTTCAGTATGCAGTCAACTACTGTATGTTTTAAGAACAATTTTCAAATTTAATGATGAACATTTCATTCATCACCGTTTCAGATCAGTTGAGTGGTTGGTTAATCTATTTAGTAACATTTTAAAAGAGAGATACAGAATTCAACCTGGTTCAAGTGATTTATCTCACTCCGACAATTTTGAAATTGACCGATCGGAATATTAATCTTTATTCACTGCAATCAAAGGTGACAGCTTGATGTTTTGATGCAGATGAAGGGTAGAATAAATGGTTGTTAGGTAAATATTTAGTATTTACATTTGATGGTTATATATATATATCTACACAATCGTTAACATTTTACTAAGCAAATCTTACAATTGATAGCAGAATATTGTGGACTAGCTATAGAATTGTGACACTTATGTTATATTAATGTAAACTATGTACCCAGCTACACTATGTATTAGATAACTATACAGATATGATATTTATACAATACTGTTTCTTGTTTGTGTGACAGCTGTGGGTAGGAGCAGCCCCGCCCCTTCCTCCACCTCTGACCAGGGATCAGGTGATCAAATATCCCATCCTAGTTGTCCAGTTTATTTTGTAGTGATTTTCTTTCAGAACAGAGATGTTCTTTCACATGTTAACGTGTACCCTTATACTCATAATGATTTAGTTTATTTAGAGGTTTTGTTTATTGACCAAGTTTATACTTGTTTCAAGTTTCAATTTGATGTTTGTAATTGTTTGGGTTTATTGAATTTGTTCAGATATGGATTAGTTGTGATGTAACCTATGGAGCGGTGTCATTGTAAATGTTGGTATGAGACATTGTTATCAGTATTACCCCCAAAAGTCAGGGTTATTGATGTTAACCTACAGAGTAACAGTTTTGTTGATGTTACCCCTAGAAACAAATCAATGTCTTGTTAACCCTAGAAACTAATCAGTGTCAATGTTACCCTAAAAATAAATCAGTGTCAATGTTACCCCTAGAAACAAATCAGTGTCTTGTTACGTATACCCCTAGAAATAAATCAGTGTCATGTTATTCCTAGAAACCAATCAGTGTCAATATTACCCTAGAAATAAATCAGTGTCAATGTTACCCCTAGAAATAAATCAGTGTCTTGTTATTCCTAGAAACTAATCAGTGTCAATATTACCCTAGAAATAAATCAGTGTCTTGTTACCCCTAGAAACAAATCAGTGTCAATGTTACTCTAGACATAAATCACTGACTTTTTAACCCTAGAAACAAATCCGTGTCGTGTTCCCTATAGAAACAAATCAGTGTCTTGTTACCTCTAGAAACAAATCAGTGTCTTGTTATCTCTAGAAACAATTCAGTGTTAATGTTACCCCTAGAATAAATTTGGTGTCAGTTTTACCCCTAAGTCACAGTAAGTGTAATATTGTTGTTGATGTTACCTGTAGAATCACTGTTTTACCAGGAAATGTTAATTGAGTAGACAAATATTTCAGGTAAAGTCAGGGGGGATAACTGAATAGACAAATACCTCAGGTAAAGTTAGGGGGGTAACTGAATAGACAAATACCTCAGGTAAAGTCAGGGGGGATAACTGAATAGAGAAATACCTCAGGTAAAGTTAGGGGGGATAACTGAATAGACAAATACCTCATTTAAAGTCAGGGGGGATAACTGAGTAGTCAAATACCTCGGGTAAAGTCAGGGGGGTTAACTGAATAGACAAATACTTCGGGTAAAGTCAGGGGGATAAATGAATAGACAAACACCTCAGGTAAAGTCAGGGGGATAACTGAATAGACAAATTCCTCAGGTAAAGTCAGGGGGAGATAACCGAGTACACAAATACCTCAGGTAAAGTCAGGGGGAGATAACTGAATAGACAAATACCTCGGGTAAAGTCAGAGGAGATAACTGAATAGATAATTATTATCGTTACTGATTTATTATGTAACTAATATAAAAATGAAAACCATTGTGGAAATTTTCAGATAACTTAGTTTGTAGAATTTGTTTTATTATTCAAATTTGGTTTCAGTTTATGTAACCTTAATGACAAAAGTTGTTCAAATGTATTTTTTGAAACTTATCAGCCAAAAGAATGTGTTTATGTTAACATTTCTGTTTTATCACCACCTATTTTATGTTGACCACACACTCACTGCTGTCTTCTCATTGTATTTACAGTCATTGTTTCTCACATCATTTATCCGAATACTACTTGTGTGTAAATAATTTGTAGAAAAAAATCAAGTTTTAATGAGGTATTGGTTTCTTATGATAAAAGGAATGACAGTTGTGAAACAATTATCTTTCTGTTGATTTATGTCTAAATCCATGACCTAGTTAGTTTTCATGCATGAATTCAGAAGATCCAGGCAGAAATGGAACAATGTGACCCACTGTGTACCCTGTGTAGCTTGCGAGCTCCACTATAATTGTTGTTATGCATTAACCTATGTTTTTGTGACCAGACAAGTAATTATGTGAGCTTGCATAGCCTTGATCAGAGTATATATGTTAACAAGTATAGCATGATGTCATGTGTCTAGTATTTTACCTGTACATTAGAATGTCCATGTGTTTAGTACAGTATTTTACCTGTAAATCGGACTATTCGTGTTTAGTACAGTATTTTACCTGTACATCTGAGTGCCCATGTGTTTAGTACAGTATTTTACCTGTACATCTGAGTGCTCATGTGTTTAGTACAGTATTTTACATGTACATCTGAGTGCCCATGTGTTTAGTACAGTATTTTACCTGTACATCTGAGTGCCCATGTGTTTAGTACAGTATTTTACCTGTACATCTGACTGTTCGTGTGTTTATGTACAGTATTTTACCTGTACGTTGATGTGTCCATATTGTGTAGTATAGTATTTACATCAGTGTCTCTGTGTTTAAGTACAGTTTTTACCTTAACTTTAAGCAGGGTCTGTGTTAGACATGTGTACATGTTTAACTGTAGTCCTGATCTGTGTGACATAAACCAATTGCCATTGATAGTATCCGTGCTTCATATGGAACAAATACATATTTTGTAGTATTACATGTTGTTTATAATCACATAGAATATAGTGAAACCAGCATAAGTCCAGCAAGTTATCAGTGGCTACCTGTATAAACATTATACCTTTGTGTGATTACTTTAGTACAGTCTCCATAGGTTAGTAAAAATGGTTATATCTTACAACATAGGTTGTAGATTTTATTAACTGGTGTTAGAGGAGTTGTCTACCCTTGTATACTGCTGGTTGGACCCTGTAACATATGTAGATTGTTGTGTTGACAGGGTTTGATGCATTTGGTGAAGTACTACAGCCCAAATCACAGAACCAGACAGAGGAAAAGAAACAGGATAAGTTGATACAGCCTGACCTTAACACGAGTCTGGTCCAGCTGGCTGGTAACCTCCACATCAATGGACCAGCACAGCAGGTCAAAAAGTAGGTACAAACATCAATATGCAAGCTCAACAGGTGAACATTTAGATACAAACACCAATGGGCCAGCTTAACAGGTGAGAATGTAGATACAAACACCAATGGGCTAGCTAAACAGGTGAGAATGTAGATACAAACACCAATCAATGGCCAGCTAAACAGGTGAGAATGTAAATACAAACACCAATGGCCCAACTAAACAGGTGCGAATGTAGATACAAACACCAATGGCCCAGCTAAACAGGTGAGAATGTAGATACAAACACCAATGGCCCAGCTAAACAGGTGAGAATGTAGATACAAACACCAATTGCCCAGCTAAACAGGTGAGAATGTAGATAAAAACACCAATGGGCCAGCTAAACAGGTGTGAATGTAGATACAAACACCAATGGCCCAGCTAGACAGGTGAGAATGTAGATACAAACAACAATGGGCCAGCTCAACACAAAGAATGTAGGTACAAACACCAATGGGCCAGCTCAACACAAAGAATGTAGGTACAAACATCAATGGGCCAGCACAACACATAATAATGTAGGAACATACACCAATGGGCCAGCTAATCATCGGCAAGCTAAACAGGTCAGAATATAGGTACATACACCAATGGGCCAGCTAAACAGGTCAGAATATCGGCACATTTACCAATGGGCCAGCTAAACAGGTCAGAATGTCGGTACAAACACCAATGGGCCAGCTAAACAGGTAGAATGTAGATACATACACCAATGGGCCAGCTAAACAGGTCAGAATATCGGCACATTTACCAATGGGCCAGCTAAACAGGTCAGAATGTCGGTACATACACCAATGGGCCAGCTCAACAAATAAGAATGTAGATGCATACACCAATGGGCTAGCTCAACACATTAGAATGTAGATACAAATACCAATGGGCCAGCTGAACACATACGAATGTATATACAAACACCAATGGGCCAGCTGAACACATAAGAATGTAGACACATACACCAATGGGCCAGCTCAACACATAATAATGTAGATACATACACCAATGGGCTAGCTCAACACATAAGAATGTAGATATAAACACCAATGGGCCAGCTCAACACATAATAATGTAGATACATACACCAATGGGCCAGCTAAACCGGTGAGAATATCGGAACATATACCAATGGGCCAGCTAAACAGGTCAGAATGTCGGTACTTATCCCAATGGGCCAGCTCAACAGGTCAGAATGTAGATACATACACCAATTGGACAGCTCAACACATAAGAATGTAGGTACACACACCAATGGGCCAGCTGAACACATAAGAATGTAGATACATACTCCAATGGGCCAGCTCAACACATAATAATGTAGATACATACACCAATGGGCTAGCTCAAACAGGTGCGAATGTAGATACAAACACCAATGGGCCAGCTGAACACATAAGAATGTAGACACATACACCAATGGGCCAGCTCATGACATAAGAATATAGATACATAGACCAATGGGCTAGCTCAACACATTAGAATGTAGATACAAACACCAATGGCCCAGCTAAACAGGTCAGAATGTCGGCACATATACCAATAGGCCAGCTAAACAGGTGAGAATGTCGGTACATATACCAATGGGCTGCTAAACAGGTCAGAATGTAGATACAAATACCAAAATGCCAGCTACAAAAGGTCAGAATGTAGGTACATATACCAATGGGCTAGCTCAACACATAAGAATGTAGGTACACACACCAATGGGCCAGCTGAACACATAAGAATGTAGACACATACACCAATGGGCCAGCTCAACACATAATAATGTAGATACATACACCAATGGGCTAGCTCAACACATTAGAATGTAGATACAAATACCAATGGGCCAGCTGAACACATAAGAATGTAGATACATACTCCAATGGGCCAGCTCAACACATAATAATGTAGATACATACACCAATGGGCCAGCTCCACACATTAGAATGTAGATACAAATACCAATGGGCCAGCTGAACACATAAGAATGTAGATACATACACCAATTGGACAGCTCAACACATAAGAATGTAGGTACATACACCAATGGGCCAGCTCATGACATAAGAATGTAGATGCATACACCAATGGGCTAGCTCAACACATTAGAATGTAGATACAAACACCAATGGGCTTGCTCAACACATAAGAATGTAGATACAAACACCAATGGGCCAGCTCATCACATAAGAATATAGATACATAGACCAATGGGCTAGCTCAACACATAAGAATGTAGATACATACACCAATGGGCCAGCTCAACACAT
>NW_018408778.1:640807-663039 GCF_002113885.1 Mizuhopecten yessoensis | reverse complement strand
ACACCAATGGGCCAGCTCAACACATAATAATGTAGATACAAACACCAATGGGCCAGCTCAACACATAAGAATGTAGATACTAGCACCAATGGGCCAGCTTAACACATAAGAATGTAGATACAAACACCAATGGGCCAGCTGAACACATAAGAATGTAGGTACATACACCAATGGGCCAGCTCAACACATTTGAATTTGATCTACTTTTCACCCTTCAGTGACTTAGTAAAGAAAAGTTGGTCACGTGTATATTATACAGGTTTAGCAGAACTGATCTTGTCCATGAACACCTTACTACAACTCCTTTGATACTCATGATTCATGTATCTGGGCTGGCTCTACTGATTGCATGTTGCGGATGCTAAATTTGACCTACATTTCACACTTTGGTGACATGGTGACCAACAATTAGTTGTTTTTATATTGACTTGTACACTATGAGCAGGGGCTATCGAAGACAGCCTCTTTTTGTTTTTATTATTAAAACATTTTTAGTAATAGATTTGTTGTTCACTGCAGACAACAACATGAGTGGCAGCCAAAGGGTGAACAGAAGAAGACAGGTGGGGCCAACTGGCAGACCCAGCCAGGCATGGCCCCCGCAACCACCACCACATGGAATCAAGGCTTTGCACCTAATAACCCCATGGTAAGTGAAGCATACTTAATGACCTTTTGGTGAGACAAACTTGCCCATCCACCTCATGGTAATTTAACTCAGTGCTGAGTCGAATGTGCCCCATAACTCCATGGTGAAGGAAAAAATTCTCAACAACTCCTTGGTGAGTGAAATATGACCCATCATCTCATGGTAAGTCAAGTACACTTTAAAACTGACTAGAAATAAAATCGAAAACTCATTGTGACATTTGCAGTCATAACATTTTTCTTCTCAATTTTCTTCTCAATTGTATACAATCTTTTTTATCCCCCGCTTTCACCGAAACAGGGGATATTAATTTCGGTCTGTCTGTCTGTCACGCTTCGTTTCCGTGCAATTACTACAACAAATGTTAACCGATTTTCTTCAAACTTGGTCACAGGTTTAAATGCCTTAAGGGGGCTCGGCCAATTCGATGACCACTTTCAGGAGACCCCATTTGGCTGAGTTAAGGCCCCTTGAATAATGAAATGTCATTATCTGCCGCCCTTCATTTCCGTGCAATTACTACAACAAATGTTAACCGATTTTCTTCAAATTTGGTCACAGGGTTAAATGCTTTAAGGGCTCAGCCAATTCGATGACCACTTTCAGGAGACCCCATTTGGCTGAGTTATGGCCCCTTGAATAATTAAACGTCATTATCTGCCGCGCTTCATTTCCGTGTAATAACTACAACAAATGTTTACCGATTTTCTTCAAACTTGGTCACAGGGTTAAATGCCTTAAGGGGGCTCGGCCAAGTTCGATGACCACCTTCAGCGGACCCCATTTGGTGGAGTAATGGCCCCTTGAATAACAAAAAACGTAATTATCTGTGGGTTTTGTTTCTGTGCAATAACTATAACAAATGTTAACCGATTGCCTTCAAACTTTTTTGATTTTGATGAAAATTGGCATATAGGGATAATTGGGGGACTGTGAATTCAACTACATCAGTTTTGTTGCCATAGCTACCACATGGAGGCTTCTGATTGGTCGAAATTTAGATGTTGTTAGATTTTGATGAAAATTTGTATATAGGGATATTAGGGGACTGCGAATAAATCGCATTAGTTTCGTTACCATAGCAGCCACACGGAGGCATTCTGATTGGTCGAAATTTAGATATTGCTCAAATTTGATGAAAATTGGTATATAGGGATATTAGGGGACTGCTCATTCAGTCGCATAGGTTTCGTTCCCATAGCAACCAAATGGAGGCGCCTCTGATACGGTAGTCGAAATTTAGATTTTTTATTTTTATGAAAAATGGTATATAGGTGTATTAGGGGACTGCGAGTAAAACCGCATAAGTTTTGTTACCAAAGCAACCACACGGAGGCTTATGATTGGTCGAAATTAAGATATTGTTCGATTTTGATGAAAATTGCTATTTAGGGATATTAGGGGACTGCAAATTCAACCGCATACGTTTCATTGCCATAGCAACCATATAGCAACCACAAGAAGGCTTCTGATTGGTGGAAATTCAGATATTGTTCGGTTTTGATGAAAATCGTCATAGAGGGGTATAATGGGACTGCAAATTCAACCGCATATGTTTCGTTGCCATAGCAACCACATGCAGGCTTCATATTGGTGGAAATTTAGACATTTTTCGATTTTTATGAAAATTGGTATATAGGGATATTAGGGGACTGCTAATAAAACCACAAGTTTTGTTACCATAGCAACCACAGGGAGGCTTCTGATTGGTCGCAATTAAGATATTGTTTGATTTCCATGAAAATTGGTATATAGGGGTATTAGGGGACTGCACATTCAATTGCATACATTCCGTTGCAATAGCAACTACACAGAGGATTTTGATTGGTTGCAAGTTAGAAATTGCTCAATTTCACTCAAATTTAGTAGGTACATTGAAGGTGTACTATGGCAATGCGATCCTTTTCTGATGCGTCTTTGCCACTAAGGGGGCAGTTTGGGGGACATCTGTAATGGTCCCCCATTACAACTTGTACCTGTTGCTGTAGATATTGTTAAGATATTTCAACCAAATTCCTTATGCAAATCCAACTCATGCTAAGTTTGCCAACCGATGTGATTTGTGCATATTTACGGATAATAAATGAGGTATAGGGCTTTTTTTTCTTCAAGTTTCAAGCTATGCATTATGTCTTAACAACATGATAATCACATGTTTAAACCTAACCTCAATAATGTTAACCTACAATATGTCCTGCAAGAGGGGGATATAAATTCCACGAATTTGCTTGTTTAATTTAATTTTAATTGCTTAACTGAAAGCATTGAAACATTTGTTTTCTTTTTAATAACAACATTGTTATAAAATACAAGATGGTTTATATTTGTACCTTTTTTTGAAAATTGTGAAATTTAAATGTCAAGAGTTATTCTTCACTAATACCCTGCTAAACAGAATGTTAATACTTCTATACGATGTATTTCTCTGGTGCTTGGAGAGAAAAAATTCACTGGCATCAGGAAAGAAATATTTCATTGGCATCAGGAGAGAAATATTTCACTGGCATTAGGAGAGAAATATTTCACTGGGATCAGCAGAGAAATATTTCACTGGGATCAGCAGAGAAATATTTCACTGTTACTAGAAGAGAAATATTTCACTGGCATCAGGAGAGAAATATTTCACTGTCACGTGGAAAAGAAATATTTCACTGGCATCAAGAAGAGAAATATTTCACTGGCATGACTCATCAGGAGAGAAATATTTCACTGGCATCAGAAAATAAATGCCTCGCTGGCATGTGGAAAAGAAATATTTCACTGGTACCAGAAGAAATATAATGATTGAAGTTATTCATCGGTACATGTACCAGAAAATAATATTTCCTCTTTTGTATTTCAGGCTCAGCCAGCTATGGGCTACAACATGGGTGCCCCAACAACACAACCAATGATGGTAAGGTCACTATGGTTACCTCACAATGTGGCAGACCTTTACTTATGTGTTTGCTCGTCATTTGTTGATAAATATTCTTTCTTACAAACTCATTCTGTTGGTTCATTGCAAAATTGGGGGAAAAAATGGCTCAATATTTGGTTAAAACACATAACTGTTGTCATGCTTACAAAAACGTTTATCTGCAGTTAAGTATTTAAATATCAGTATTAAGATTAGGATGTCTTGAATTTTATTTGAATATAAATTATTTACCATAGCAACCTGTCGGAATGATGGGACAGCCTCGCCCAATGGGGATGCCAATGGGCCAACCAATGGGAATGCAGCCAGCCATGGGTATGCAGCCAAATATGGGCATGCAGTCAAACATGTATGCTGGAGGAATGCAACCAATGGGAGGAATGATGCAACAGCCACGTCCCCCAACTGGGCAACAACAAAATGACCCCTTTGGTGCATTATGAGATTAGTTATCCGTGAGAAGTGGTAAGTTGGGGGAAGTGGGAGAATACAGATTTTCAAAAAAAAAATAAGAAAAAAATGTAAGATCATTGATGGAAATATATGCAACTCAATCATAAACTCAAATTTTCTGAAGATTAATCAAAGTTTTATAAGTTAATTATTTCTCTATAGAATTTACTTGAAATTTAATTGAATAGTCCATATTATTTCATTTCAGCATAACTTGTATGTTTCAAGACTTTCCATCACCTCTAAAATATTTAAAGTAAAAAGTTGAGTCTTCATTTACCATGAGTTTTAGTTTTTCCGGATTCATGAATATATTACAAATTATTAAATCTTTTAAAAATAAATATGTGTATAAATATTAATTGATATTATATGTACAATAATCTTGCAAAATCAAGCACTAAATTTTTGAAAACTTAAACCTAAACTTAATTGTTTTCTTGATAAAATTAGGGCCCGGTTGACTGCTTGTTTTTGTTCCTTCTATCTTACACATGTATCCTCATAGAGTTTCAAAGATTAATTTGTCAACTGCTGACCATGTTTGAAATGTGAGTGATGTTTTCAATAACGTTATGTCATTTCTTCCCCAGGTACACTTCTTACAAGTTAGGGAGGAAGAGGCTGTGGAATATCATTGGAAGTAATCAGTGAAATTTGACGTGGATGTGTACATAGTAAAACTGAAAGGGATCAAGTTTGTCGTGAAGGTTTCACAAACCTTCAATATCTGTACATAGTAGTAATGTATGCCTGTTATTACCAAGAAAGCATACACAAGGACAATAGACTGACATTCTGATGCTCACCTGTATAACCATTGTAGCTGCTACAGCACCTTGTATCCGTGTCCAAGTCGGGACTCGTAACAAGTCATGGCATCACTTCTTACGTCCGGCGATGGACTCGCCGCGACTCTTCTGTGTCATTGTTTTTATAGGCAAAATCAAATTATATATGTAATTATTGTAATGTGTATATGTGTAATATAGAAGGGCTAGGTTTTATTGTGAACATCTGTGATTGGCTTACCTGGATTTTAGTTTACAAGTCACCCCCCCATCATGCAGGCATCATCGACAGGAGAGTGATGTAACATGACGTCATTAATAGTGCATGATATTGTCTGCTGTAACGGACAGTTAACAAAATCTGTATGTGAGAGAGAGTGCTAATCACCCAGCCAGAACTAGTCATGGTGCGAGGCAACTTTATAAATGTGTAGCGTGCAATTCTGTGTTACAGGGAAATATTTCCTGTCCCCCTTGTGGTACCAATGTACAATGATGAACTCACTTCAGCTTCTAGCCTCACTACACATCACCCAGTTTAACATCACGAAAGTTTGAAAGTCAAAAAGAGTGGATTTTAAAAATAAAATTAATGAACTTCAAGGTATAAACATTGTGTCTATTACATGAATTCAGTTTTATTTCTGTCTTGTGTACACTGAAAATGAATCCGAGCAATTGAGATTTCTGATTCTTTATAAAAAATATTAATCGGTAAAAAAAGATGCAAATTTTATTGACCATACTATGCTGCAGGAAATATACTGAATGAAAAGATCCTTCAATATTTTTTTGAATTTTCCACCCATGATTGTGTATTTAAAATGTACATTAGGGATAGTTGGTAATACACACCCTGGTGGTGTACAAGTGCCCACCTTACAGCGGTGCCATGGGGGCTGTGTACATTAGGATGGACAGTGTGGTACAACCTGGTGGTATAGAGTTGGCTGTTTAATATACAGTGTCCCCATGGGGGCTGTGTACTGGCTGTGTACAGTAGGGATGGACAGTTGGGTACACCTTGGTGGTATAGACGTGGCTGTTTAATATACAGTGTCCCCACGTGGGCTGTGTACTGGCTGTGTACAGAAGGGATGGACAGTGGGGTACACCCTTGTGGTATAGACTTGGCTGTTTAATATACAGTGTCCCCATGTGGGCTGCGTACTGGCTGTGTACAGAAGGGATGGACAGTGGGGTACACCCTGGTGGTATAGACGTGGCTGTTTAATAAACAGTGTCCTCATGGGGGCTGTGTACTGGCTGTGTACAGTAGGGATGGACAGTGGGGTACACCCTGGTGGTATAGACTTGGCTGTTTAATATACAGTGCCCCCATGTGGGCTGTGTACTGGCTGTGTACAGTATGGATGGACAGTGGGGTAAACCCTGGTGGTATAGACGTGGCTGTTTAATATACAGTGTCCCCATAGGGGCTGTGTACTGGCTGTGTACAGTAGGGATGGACAGTTGGGTACAACCTGGTGGTATAGAGATGGCTGTTTAATATACAGTGTCCCCATGGGGGCTGTGTGCTGGCTGTGTACAGTAGGGATGGACAGTGGGGTACGCCCTGGTGGTATAGACGTGGCTGTTTAATATACAGTGTCCCCATGGGGGCTGTGTGCTGGCTGTGTACAGTAGGGATGGACAGTGGGGTACGCCCTGGTGGTATAGACGTGGCTGTTTAATATACAGTGTCCCCATGGGGGCTGTGTACAGTACAGTGTTCCAACGAGGACTGTGTACTGTACAAAAGGAATGGATGGTGTGTTGATTTGTTCTTTGGCCCCACAGGGGCTGTGTACTCCTTTAGTACATTAGGGATTGACGTTGGATAACACCCTGGTGGTGTATAGAGAACTTTGTGCTGAACAGTGTCCCCACAGGAGCTGTGTACTGTACAGTGTCCTCACAGGAGCTGTGTACTGTACAGTATTCTCACATAGGTCTGTGTACTGAACATTGTCCCCAACTCCTACGCTGTGTATGGTACAGTGTCCCCACATGAGCTGTGTACTCACCATGTTCAGTAGGGATGGTAGTGAGTGTAAGTGATGGAACTATTATGTGATACTTATAATATATATATAAATATAAGAGGTGTATGCGAGAATTGTAATCACATATATATATGGGTTGTGTTTATTTTGTACATAAATCATGCAGATTATTAAGATATTTAACCATTTCCATCTTTATTTGTGTGTACTTGTGATGTTCCTATCTTTCAGTAAACTCTGTCTGTTTTTTGTTTTTTTAGTTTCCCCACCATGCTTTGTGCTTGTAAAGTTGTTTAGACACAAAAGGTTGAAAACTTCTAGATGACCTGTTATCATAATATCGGTCGCTCTCCCATTTCGGAGGTTTTTCCATCAAAGTTTTTCTTACAATAAATCTTGATACGGGACTTCAGCTGACTCCTGTGTAGTGACAGCCACAGTTTTGGATTGTTCTAGTGTTCACTCTCATATAACTTGTGTCAAAATACATTCCTTACCTAACATATTTCAACTTCATACCCAATTTGTTTTTGTATGAAAGCACAAAATGTATAAGAAAGCATTGAAATTGATAATACTAGTTATGTAATTGGATGCAAATTTTGGTTTGATATGAAGTTTTGTCATGAAGTTTTGTCATTGATACAACGTATGTACCCAGTGTTTTGTCTAAAATACATTATTTGTACAATTCATTGTATATCATTGTATAGTCTTCAGACAATATCAATTTGATACAATATCAGATCCATTTTACGTAATGTAAAGCATAGGTATAAAATATGTGTTTTTGTGCTAGTGTCCTCAGTGTTATTACAGTAAGTTATTCTGTGTTGATATTTGACACCTACGAATGTTGTTGCAGGTAATTCATACCTGGTGTAATGCACCTACAAATTAATTATGTCATTTTGGTGTGTTACGCCTGAAAATGAAGCAAAGCATAAATTATTCTGTTTTAGTGATTAAACGCCAGAAAATCATGATGCAGAAAAAATATTCTGTTTTAGTAACACCTGAGACTTGTATGTTTACAGGTGAGACGTACACACCTGAGACTTGTATGTTTACAGGTGAGATGTACACACCTGAGACTTGTATACAACAAGTTTACAGGTGAGACGTACACATCTGAGACTTGTATGTTTACAGGTGAGATGATTGTAGTAGACCGTGATAGGGTAGTTATTATGTTATTACGACATCAGAGAGCTTTTGAAATGTTGTCTGGTTTCCTGCTCTACAAGCGAGTGATAATAAATCATATTTTTAATGAAATTTTAATTCTAAACAATCATTTAAAATTTAGCCGAGTTAAGAGTTCTCTTAAATGGACTGCCATTTGGTTCTCATTTCATAATCAAACTCAACATTTCCATGGATGGAAATTAATTTTATGGAATACAACTTGTGTTTGACCTCTTGTTGGGAATATTTTATTGTAGTATTGTTACCTTGTGAAAACGTACAGATTTTTGAAAAGATTCCAGGACTCCCTTGGCATTCACATCACTTGAATTGATCTGGCTTATTGCTGTTTTGATATGACCATCACCGAATAAGTTGAGGTGTTAATTTTTCTGGATGATAATGAAATTCAAAACTAGTTTGCCCTAAATATATTGTCCTTGCAGCTCGTGTGGAAAGACGCAGTGTGTGTAAATTGACACCTACAGTAATTTATTGAGTTAGGGACAGACTGTCTGATTAGAGACCCTGGTGTATCTACTGCCTTTAGATGTCAGCTCTAATTCAGTCTCATCAGGACATCTTGCTAACATTCCATTCTTAAATGCAAGCCGTTTTCATTGTATGTGTAGAGTTTTGTGTTGGTATCCTTGATCTCGCTTTAACCTTCACCACTCGTGTGTAATCAGTGTTGTCTGTTCAGTGGCCAGGCATACATATGCAATCTTTTCTATGGGGCCTCCACCATACATATTCTTGTGTGTTGTAGGAGGTGACACATCCTGTATGGTATGGTTACCAGTGCATTGGATATAACAACATAGAACGTTGTCTTATTGTGCCAATATAATATTTACTTTAAAATTATTTAAATGCTATACCGTGGTAAATCGTCATGCTTGCTGAAATAATGTGACCAAACGTATCAAAATCAATCCCTTAGCTGGAATTAAAAAAAAAATCTAAAATTAAATTTACCTTTTTACTCGTGAATTGGATTGACACTTCTCATCAAATTGTTTCTATTCCTTAAAAAATGCCCTTAGGCCTTTACCAATATTTCATCATTAGTCCCCCAAATCCCATCCATCTATATCTGACCAGAGATATACATAACACCTAGAGTTCCATTCTCTCTCCACAAATAACAATCCTATCAAATCAGTTTCTTTTCACTTAAAATTTGAGTGATTTGACAATGTATTACTTATATCAGACTGGTGCACAATACCAGTCCCCATGTTACAACCTACAAGTGTGAGAGTTATTTCCCTTACAAAGTTAAAATGTGTGTTGTCTACTTTAGCATCACAGAAGGGTTATTAACACATACACAATCTACATAGCTGTTGTGAGGATGCCAAACCCTGCGCAAACCAATTGACAAATTGTTTACCAGAGAATATTTACAGTTATCTTGTGTAGATCTCTCTGGGAAGGAGGCTATATCACATTAAGGTAGCACACATCCTAAATTAATGGATGATCATTGATTTAAAAACCATACAGTGCACTCTAAGTAAGGCGAATTTAGAGCCTGCAATTACTGGTACTCAGGTTGGGTAACAAAACAGGATGAGGGATAAGATATGGCAGTAGATTGTTAAAATTATACACCAGAGTACTGTCAGTAACAAGATCCGATGAGGCAGAGGTACTGGTAACTTATACATCTGTACTAGTTTGTTCCTATGTGTGGTGATTACTGAACATTTCAGGAATTCACCTTTTATCAGATGTCCTGAATGTAATTTACTTTTTGTAGTTGTATGAACCAATGGAACACATTCAATGCTCCTGTTGCAATGTTTTCATGATAAATTTTAAGATTAAAATATTATAAGACTGAAACAATTGGTAAGTATTAAATATTCGAGTACATGTAATAGAATTCTTAATCAATGTTTAGACTGATCTACACATAGTACTTCTTGGTCAATGGTAGCTGTTAGTGCCAATGGCAGTCAAATTGTGGAGGTACACGACGCTGTAGTTTGGGCCGTCACAGTTTACTATACTTCTCTGTAGTTTTTGGGCCGTGAGTGCTGTCTAAACTACTACTGTATAATTGGGACGTGAGTGCTGTCTAAACTACTACTGTATAATTGGGCCGTGAGTGCTGTCTAAACTAATACTGTATAAGTGGGCCGTGAGTGCTGTCTAAACTACTACTATATAATTGGGCCCTGAGTGCTGTCTAAACTAATACTGTATGAGTGGGCCGTGAGAGCTGACTAAACTACTACTATATAATTGGGCCGTGAGTGCTGTCTAAACTACGACTGTATGAGTGGGCCGTAGGTGCTTGCTACACTACCTTGTAGTCGTGGGCTGTCGGAACTTGCTACACTACCTTGTAGTCTAGGGCCGTCAGTACTTTCTACACTACATTGTAGTCGTGGGCTATCAGTACTTGCTACCCTACCTTGTAGTCGTGGGCCATCAGTACATGCTACACGTGCACTACCTTGTAGTCTAGGGCCGTCAGTACTTGCTACACTACATTGTAGTCGTGGGCCTTCAGAACTTGCTACACTACATTGTAGTCGTGGGCTATCGGAACTTGCTACACTACATTGTAGTCGTGGGCTATCAGTACTTGCTACACTACCTAATAGTCGTGGGCTATCAGAACTTGCTACACTACCTCGTAGTCATGGGCCGTCAGTACTTGCTACACTACCTTGTAATCGTGGGCAGTCAGTACTTGCTACACTACCTTGTAGTCGTGGGCCATCAGTACATGCTACACGTGCACTACCTTGTAGTCTAGGGCCGTCAGTACTTGCTACACTACCTTGTAGTCGTTGGCCATCAGTACTTGCTACACTGCCTTGTAGTCTAGGGCCGTCAGTACTTGCTACACTACCTTGTAGTCTAGGGCTGTCAGTACTTGCTACACTACCTTGTAGTCGTGGGCCATCAGTACATGCTACACGTGCACTCCCTTGTAGTCTAGGGCCGTCAGTACTTGCTACACTACATTGTAGTCGTGGGCCGTCAGTACTTGCTACACTACCTTGTAGTTGTGGGCCTTCAGAACTTGCTACACTACCTTGTAGTCGTGGGCTATCGGAACTTGCTACACTACACTGTAGTCGTGGGCCATCAGTACATGCTACACTACCTTGTAGTCTAGGGCCGTCAGTACTTGCTACACTACCTTGTAGTCGTGGGCCGTCAGAACTTGCTACACTACCTTGTAGTCGTGGGCCGTCAGTACTTGCCACAATACCCTGTAATTGTGGTCTACAACCACAAGTGGTTCGAACAACGTGAAGTCATACAACTTAATGTTACAAGTCTGTGCATTGTCTGCCTTGGTGTTAATCTTTCTACATAGTGCTGTAGGAAAAGCAAGAAATATCAACGTGAAAAACAATAAATATTACAAATATAAATGAATTTGTTCGTCTTTTTTGTTAATTATTAATAAGCTGTACCTGTAAAACTTCAGGATGGCACTATGTTTATCAATCTTGTCCTGTCAATTACATAGAAACACCTTCATATCACCCGCTCAAAGATGTTAGAAGGGTAGATCTGAACCAGCTTGCCCATTGACACCTTGTAGGATTTATCATCAGCATGTGTAGTTTGATTGATTTGAAGTGGGGAAGTAGGCACATACATATGGATCAGCCAGGGGCACTTAAGTTAGTCTTTGACTTAAGTTCTCATTATTTTAATGAAACTTCATAGATCTTGACTAGAGAGTGTGTTACTTCAAAGTTTCTTCCTCAAAGGTTAACGTTGCAGCAACAGGTAGATAAAGTAAAATCAATTGAATGCTTGTAAAAGGGCAACAAATTGGGCAGTTATTTATCGATTCTGCTTCGCTCCAAATGTCAAGGGCACAGTCATGGGTCAAATTATTTAAATTGTTCAATAACAAGCTCAATCTTAATTTCAAATAACGTTAATCACATCCACACCAATATTCTCCAAAGGCCATTGACACATTGATGGGCCAAAGCTCAAATTCCAATGCTCCAATATGAAGCTTGGTCTTGATGTCAGCTTCCATTATTTACACTTTTCACAACAAGAGACTTCACCAGCAGTCTTCTTAGGAGGCAAGGTTGTATCATCAGATGTTTGATTATAAACAATTCCACAGGACGGTGTCGATAACATTCCTATTACGTTTCAATGAAATACCTTCAGTAGCATCTTAGAAGTTTAATATGTAAAGGGATTCTCCAGATATGTTGTTCAAAAACTTTTAAAAATTGGTAAGTGTGACCTTTGACACTATAACCTTGATTATCGCTAAAATCTAGTAAAGTGTAGAACTTGTGCTGCCATACTATAGTTTAAATATAAAATCCGTTAGAGGTTTTAGAGATATGATACACAAGCACCTCAGAAATTGACTTAGTGTGACCTTTGATCCTTAGCCTAACCAATGGCTTTTAAATGTTAGCAGGTGTAGGACTCCCATGTTACCATACTATGGAGTAGAAAATCTGTATATCTGTTAGATATATGTACATGCAAGTCTTTTGATGGATGAAGGTAAACCTACATATGGAATTTGACAAAGATGTGTCCACTGAGAAAAAGCAATAACGATCTTAAACTGTCAAAATCCAGGATGGCAGCCTGCAGCCATCTTGCTCATCCAATCAGTCTCAAAATAATTTGGTTTGTTTGTGTTCTACGTCCTATTAACAGCTATGGTCATTTCAGGATGTTATTTAATACACTGCCTCACTTAGGGCTCGAACCTGCGATCTAGTGCTGGAGGCTAGTGGTAGCAGAATGTGGGAGGCCTAAACCACATGGCTACTGCGGCCCCAGTCTCAAAATAAACCTGCACGAAGTAAAGAACCAAGTGCAAAAAGATCCATCCATTGCTTCTGTAGAAATGGTAATAATAAAGTTGTTAAAGAATGGAATAGGATGAAGGACAAAGTGTACTTTGGACTGCCCACCATCTTCTGATTATTGATTCCGCTGCATCATCGGATGGTGGGCTAAAAAGCCTGCTAAGCCCTAATATTCAGACACTGTCCAATTCAACATACCTATGTGATCCCATATCTTATGAAAACTACCAAATTAATTCCTGTTGCTCCAACATCTCATGTAAGTTGATCAAATTATTGGCCCACATGCTTTAAGATTAGATAGGCTTGTTCACTAATGTAAACTTTAACAATATCACCATGCAGCGGTACATAATACGCCTGTTGAAAGAGCAGTTGTTTGTATCGGTAAAATATATGAAACGTTTGTAATTGCTGTTAAAGGAGAAATAATTCAAAATACCAGGTAGATCAATGAGTGCAATCAAACAATAATGAGTGCATGGAGTATTGCATTAATGAAATCAAGGGGAATAACTCCATTACTTATGGTAAGATAATTGTGATACTAAGGGCATAACCTCTGGTATCCGATCATAATTTACAGTTATCAAAACTCATCCAAGCTTTCGAGGTAATCAACCTTCCTATGAAGTTTCAAGTTGTTCAGTTAAAACTACTGGAGATATCGATCAGACACCGTCTTTCAGTAGTTATAGGGGAATAAAAATTTGGCACTACTGATTTAATAGAAATTTCAAAAAGTCTATTGCTTCAAGGTATTTACATGAACAAACTTAACCAAATGTGACAGAAGTATTCTTTTTATACACTTTCTGATTCTCATCCATATTCCAGACACATGGACAAGTTTAGATATAACATTATTATTAAACAGCTTTTTATACACTTTCTGATTTTCATCCATATTCCAGACACATGGACAAGTTTAGATATAACTTTATTATTAAACACAGCTTTTTATACACTTTCTGATTCTCATTTATATTCCGGACACATGGACAAGTTTAGATATAACTTGATTAGTAAACACAGCTTTTCATACCTATGATATAGTATTTACCGTGATGTGTTTTTACCCGTATGTTGTACCACCTTACTTGAGCTTACATACCGCCATCAATTTTGTCAGAACAGGTTAAACCAATCAGCCATGATATGTAGTTCAGTTTTACAAATATTTTTGCAAGCCTCGATAACATCACACAAACATCACAGAAATGTACTCGAGTGTTTTGGTTGTGGACTTTACAGCTGACTGAGACCAGGGGTCAGTTTTTAGATGCTGTCCTTAGATTTAAACCTGAATACTATTTACTAAGATACTATTTGTTATTTATTCATGTACAACATTCCTCCAAGCAGGACAGACTGTGGTGTTTTAGTGTGGTGTAACACACGAGACTACCACAGATAATGATGTGGATCTACAGTCTATATTACAGTCTAAACTGATATTACCTCAATCCTGATTTATGTTTGATGGTGAGACAATCTAAATGGACATATGCTTACAACCCATTTAGGTTTTACCATAGGACGATATACCTGCGAGATCGACTGTGACAAAGATGCTATTGACATAGTGTACCTTGCTTTGGCTCGAGCTCGGTCCACTTGTCCACCAGTGAAACAGAGTACCAGGACTACAGATTTGATAAACAGATATTCTTGCAAACGTGTGAGATAACACCGCTAAGCAGACAACATTTGAGGATTTATTTAAATGCTAGTAGAACTACTACCTGGTAAATACCGGTCATGAAGCTGACACTCTTGTTGGTACTTTCTAGTAGTAATGCTCATTTCTCCCATGTCACACTGACTGTTATACTACAGCTAGTTCAATATTTATGCTATGTCTGTTTAAGAACAAATCACTGTAAGCGTACTTATTTTAGCTGACACAAGTTTATTTTAGCTGACACAAGTTTATTTTAGCTGACACAAATTTATTTTAGCTGACACAAATTTAAGTGTTTTATCAAATTTTAACTGATTGGTGCATGGATGAATTGGCACTCTCTTAACACTACAGTAGGAAACTATAAACAAAAACTTAAACTAGCGCAATCATAGTGTCATACTTAGAGTGTGACAACTGACTCATTGACAAGTGCCGAAATTAGAATACTGCTAAAAAAAAATAAACTTTCAGTATTGTGTAAAAAACGTTGGGGTGTGAAAAGATCGGCATAAATAATTGTATTGTAAATTGATATATTTATTGTCAAGTGTAGGATATTTACGCATTTAAAGAAGCATACATTGATCATCTGTCATTTAACAGGGACAACATTTTGTACAGGCAAACTCGTGGTACAGCCAAAATCTCTTCTAACAGAAAGCGTTGGTACATCAGGGTTATACTGTACTTACAAATGTAACACCTAGAATCACATACACATCAATAATATCACATTCATCAATTGATGACAGTTTGTTGGAAAGCTATTCATATTACTCACTGATAGTTTCAAATTCTCTTAAGATTTCTCCTTTGATATATCAGATGACTGTGTGTCATTATTACTAGTTGCCTCCCCTTCTTTAAGATCCTTTACATTTGACATATGTTTGTCCCTTGACTCCTCTTTGCTACTCTTTATGTTGAGTTGTTTTTTTATTTCTGTCCAGTCATGTTCTTTAAGATCACCTTCATCACTATGAAACTGTTCGGGCTTGTCACTGTCTGGTTTTTTCCACTTTGGAGATACTTTTTCCTTAGCATCATCTACTAGATCTTTACCGGCCTCCTTATTAGCCTTGATATCACTGACCCAATTATCTACACCTTTATGGCCAACGTTTGATAGATCTTCAGCAAGAGTTGGATGTTTCTTCTGTAAGGTATCTGGGAATTTCATTTCCAGAGCTTTGAAATGTCTCAGTAACTGCTGCACTTGTAGTACATCTAATTTATATTCCTTTGCTATATTTTTGACAGCATTTGGATCTAACACAGGTGTTTCTTGAACCTTTGTGAGAATCTTCATGATATTTTTAAGAGACAATCTCCCCTCAGGCACATTCTGTGGATCCAGAAAACCCCTGTATCCTGATATTTTTGGTTCACTTGGTCGATTCCTTTCAGGCAGAGGACGTGATTTTATCTGGAAAAAAAAGGAGTATGCTTGCTATTAAGCTGGCAAGGACAGGTTAAGCTATGACAGTGTTATACCGGTAGTTAAATTACAACAGGACTATCTACAGAGTGTTCTATTGATGGTACATATCTTACCTGTATACAGTATACATAAAAATACCTGTATTTCTATCATTTCCATGTGCAAGATAAAAGTGTCCAGAGTAAGAAAGTGGTGTAAGAAATTTCTATCTTACACCCCGTTTCACATGTCAGATGTGATGTCACAATTTCTCAACAATGATGTGACGTCACGAATTTGGAAAAGTCTGATGCCACAATACGGAAAAGCTGACATGATGAAAATAAAAACTTTTACAATATATTGACCATGTAAGTTAGAAAGATGAGATTAATTTTCTATGCTTGCAAATATGGAGTATGCTAAATCTCGCTGACAGATTCGTTTTTGTCAAAAAAGCTCAGATTTTCATGGTTTCTGAGCTTATTCTGGTAGTTGAAATGAGAGAGAAATGCTCTTTCATGCCCACTGGTGTAGTAGGATAGTGAAATTCCACCCTCAGTATTTTCAAATTTCCCTATCCTTCATTCCTGGGCATGAAAGATTCTTATAATACATATCATACCTCTATATTCATTTTATCCTGCATCTTCATGCATATATACAGGTATTTCCATGCTCAAAGTTCAAGGGGGTTACGCTCACTTATGTTCTGTGCACCCCCAGGCCCTGGAATATATCATGACAAATCATAGGCTCGGTACACATGCAGCACCTGGTGGATGATACTAGCTTGACACTTTGATGAGCAACAAAAGAACTGCATGGCAGAGTAACCGGCTCTGAAGTCAGGTATCGTTCCACTGTAATCATCAAAGGACAGGTTTCAGCCTACGATTGGTCAGGTTTAATTTACCTGAAACCAATTAAAATGCTTACTGTGTGCCTTTGATTTTGTCATAAAACATATTCCAGGAGTGCGTAGAACACATGTGAGTGTAATCCCTAGAGTTTCAAGGATGAGGTTATCTCATGTATAAACCTCTATGTCATGTATATACATGAGTTTCCATTTCATATGAGATTTATGAAAGGAGTATAAGAATTTTTCAATTTAGTGAGCCTCTGGAGAGCTTTAATGAAAAATTCGTGACAAGTTTCATAAATTTCATATGAAATGAAGACGAGTGTAAGACCCTTTTTATCACATAATCAAGACTTGTGGCATTACCTGGTAATTAGACCAGTCGTGTAAAGTGACAATTTTCATGCAACATTGAAATGTAAAAAGACACCATTTTGACTCCAATGCGTAAGTCTATCATGTAATGTACTTGTCCTAGGCGTGATGTTACAATTGAAACAATAAAAACTTACAACTAATCCAAGGGCTGATAGGTCATATTACATGGGTTAATATGCAAACAAATATGACATGGGTATATTCACTAGATAACGCAGTACATTATGTGATAAATGTAAATATGACACCTGTGCATGCATGACATACCAGTAAACACATGACATACCAGTAAACACATGACATAATAGTAAACACATGACATACCAGTAAACATATGACATACCAGTAAACATATGAGTAAATATGACACCTGTGCATGCATGACATACCAGTAAACACAGGACATACCAGTTATACATGACATACCAGTAAACACATGACAAACATGAGATATACCAGTAAACACATGATATACCAGTAAACACATGGCATACCAGTAAACACATGACATTCCAGTAAACAGATGACATACCAGTAAACATATGACATACTAGTAATCATATAACATTCCAGTAAACATATGACATACCAATAAACATATGACATACCAGTAAACATATGAGTAAATATGACACCTGTGCATGCATGACATACCGGTAAACACATGACATACCAGTAAACACATGACATAATAGTAAACACATGCCATACCAGTAAACATATGACATACCAGTAAACACAGTACATTATGTGATAAATGTAAATATGACACCTGTGCATGCATGACATACCAGTAAACACAGGACATACCAGTTATACATGACATACCAGTAAGCGCATGACAAACATGAGATATTCCAGTAAACACATGAAATACCAGTAAACACATGACATTCCAGTAAACATATGACATACCAGTAAACATTTGACATTCCAGTAAACACATGACATACCAGTTATACATGACATACCAGTAAACACATGACATACCAGTTATACATGATATACCAGTAAACACATGACAAACATGAGATATACCAGTAAACACATGATATACCAGTAAACACATGACATACCAGTTATACATGATATACCAGTAAACACATGACAAACATGAGATACCAGTAAACACATGATATACCAGTAAACACATGACATACGAGTAAACACATGACAAACTAGAAATACATGACATACCAGTAAACACATGACATACGAGTAAACACATGACAAACTAGAAATACATGACATACCAGTAAACACGTGACATCCTAGAAATACAGTATTTGCCTGTAATACACAACATTCCTGTATATATGACATACCAGTAAACACATGACATACAAGTTATCATATGACATACCAGTAAACACATGACATACTAGAAATACAGTATTTGCCTGAAATACACAACATACCTGTATATATGACATACCAGTAAACACATGACATACAAGTTATCATATGACATACCAGTAAACACATGACATACAAGTTATCATATGACATACCAGTAAACACATGACATACAAGTTATCATATGACATACCAGTAAACACATGACATACAAGTTATACATGACATACCAGTTAATACATGACAAACATGATACACAACATACCTGTATATATGACATACCAGAAAACACATGACATACCAGTAAACACATGGCATACCAGTAAACACATGACATTCCAGAAAACATATGACATACCAGTAAACATATGAGTAAATATGACACCTGTGCATGCATGACATACCAGTAAACACAGGACATACCAGTTATACATGACATACCAGTAAGCGCATGACAAACATGAGATATTCCAGTAAACACATGAAATACCAGTAAACACATGACATTCCAGTAAACATATGACATACCAGTAAACATTTGACATTCCAGTAAACACATGACATACCAGTTATACATGCCATACCAGTAAACACATGACAAACATGAGATATACCAGTAAACACATGATATACCAGTTAACACATGACATACCATTAAACACATGACAAACTAGAAATACATGACATACCAGTAAACACATGACATACGAGTAAACACATGACAAACTAGAAATACATGACGTACCAGTAAACACATGACATACTAGAAATACAGTATTTGCCTGAAATACACAACATACCTGTATATATGACATACCAGAAAACACATGACATACCAGTAAACACATGGCATACCAGTAAACACATGACATTCCAGTAAACATATGACATACCAGTAAACATATGACATACTAGTAAACATATAACATACCAGTAAACATATGACATACCAATAAACATATGACATACCAGTAAACATGACATACTAGAAATACAGTATTTACCTGTAATACACAACATACCTGTATATATGACATACCAGTAAACACATGACATACAAGTTATACATGACATACCAGTTAACACATGACAAACATGACATACCAGTAAACATATGACATACCAGTAAACACATGACGTACTAGAAATACAGTATTTACCTGTAATACACAACATACCTGTTTATATGATATACCAGTAAACACATGACATACCAGTAAACACATGACATACCAGTAAACACATGACATACCAGTAAACACATGACACCAGTAAACACATGGCATACCAGTAAACATGACATACTAGAAATACAGTATTTACCTGTTATACACAACATACCTGTATATATGACATACCAGTAAACACATGACATACCAGTAAACACATGACAAAAATGAGATACCAGTAAACACATGATATAATAGTAAACACATGACATACCAGTAAACAAATGACATACTAGTAAACACATGACATACTAGTAAACACATCATTTATACATGACATGCCAGAAATACATGACTTACCTGTAATACATGACATGCCTATATAAACATGACACACAAATGATCTAACTCATTACTATGTACAGTGTAAATTACTGTAATTTATAGGAGATAAATGAATAAAGAATTTCTTCAAAGTTGTAGTTAATTCAGCATTTAGATTAGAATCTTTTGAAGCAGTATTTTCTTCATGTAAAGAAAACTACTTCTGCTCCATACTAGCAGTTGAAATCTGGACCTGCTTTGGAACTCCAGCATTACTAACCGCATAAGCAATCTTCATATGCTCCAAAACACTAACAGTAGAAATTAAAACCTGCCCAGGGTAAAATGTAGACGTGATCCACACCTGCAGTAATGAGTTACCTGTGGAAGGCTTCCTGTTGAGTCAATTCGTATCTGTTTCAGTCTTTCATGAAGATCTGAATCTTTTTTCTTTTGCTCATCAAATAGTTCTGGGTGGTCTGTAAGTAAATAATAACAGTATTTTTCAAGTTTATGAACATACATTCTGTAGATTGAAATTAAAGACAGTGGAACCCTGCAATTAACTTAAAACTTGAATGAGTCAATAACCCCAGTTAACTAAACACATGAGTCTGTTTACCCATCAAGATTAATATACATACAGGTGGGTCAATTACCTGTAGTAATAACCCCACATAGCCAAATATAGATGAGTCATTTACTGGTCTTCGCAAACTCTAACAGTAACAGATGATTACCTCTCCATACAGTGTTGCCCTAAAAGTATTTGTGATTTGTCAATATTTACTATTACATTTCATGGGATTTTACTTTTTTTCCATGGAATTTTCCTAAGGCCAATTATAACATCATTAAAACGAGATTACACATCCTCAAATACAATTACTGTATTGGTTCTAATTATAGCCCTGGCGACACATGACAAAACAAAAGTAGGAGGTGGGCCACTATTGCTACCAATGATAACAACATTATGAAATTAAGGGATGGGTGATTATTTGAGAGTCAGACAAAATGTGAAAATTGTAAAATCAAGCTCTTAAAGGCTTATATGAACAGTACAATGAACGATGGGCCTGAAGTTACGGATTAATTTTACACTATCCATATAAACTTATGAAACTAATTGACGGAATCACTATTTGTTGTATTTTGTTGATGTGTTTTAGAGCTTATGTGTATCAATCCATAAACTGTAAAAAAAAAGCTGGTGACAGTTTGCGTTAGTTTCTGCAGGTAGGGCGTAAGAATTGTACCTGCTGCCCCCATTGCATGATCGTAAGAGGCAACTAAATTTTGGATCCTATCTTTTCTCTTCTTACACAACAACTTTCTTCTTCCTAATGTCTCCCTTGACAATGCCTCACTTTTGGCCTTTAGTTGAATGTTCGCCCCTATGAGGAAGACTTTGGGTTCTGTCCCCTGGCCGACATGTACCAGAGTCTGTAAAAATGGTAGTTTCTACTTCTGCTTAACGTTCAGCAATTTAGAAGTGGGGCGCCTGGTTCGCCCGTTGTCAGTATAATGTTGGACCGGGTGTGGTGTCCTGCTGGGTGTCTTCGGCAGTATGTTTCAGTGAGGTAGCACTATAAAGTCGGCATCAGTTCTGCGCTGTTATAAGGAGACAAACGCAAACATATCGCAGCCTCCCAAAACACACACACACACACATACACTACACGCATGCATCTTGCACACAGGGGAGGTCTAATATCTAGGTTTTGTGGATGCGAACGGTCATCTTAATATCTTACCCTCCAGATATCTGTACCTGGAACAGTTATTAGATAGATCATCGATTGAAACTACAACAGGACAAGTTCAGTGTTGTGTTGATTGAAGGAATCTACATGCATGCTTCATAATAATGGGCTATTATTGAAACCAATACAGTAGCTGATTTTCAATCTGAAAACATTTTAAAAGTTTTCTATATATATGGGATGGTAATCAAGAAATTAAAACTTGTGGAGAATACAATTTCAATGTCGTTATTTAGTAAGACAATGAACAAATTGGTGCACCAAAATTAATTTCATCAGTTAATAACATATCACAGTCAATCAAAACGTTTCTTCTTCTTCTTAAGGGTGATGGGGCCGGGCTCCGTCAATGTGTTGACGATTATGCCCTCGGGTCCTATCACAGAGGCGTTCAAGGGTTATTAACAGTGATTAGTTTTAGGGGGGGG
>NW_018408778.1:633131-640623 GCF_002113885.1 Mizuhopecten yessoensis | reverse complement strand
GTGAGTTTGTTTGGGGGGGGGGGGGGGTTGTGCAGGGTATAGATAAAAGGTAAAAGCTGGTGTATGTTTTAGTGTGATGAGGGCTTTAAGGGCTGCATAGGGTATGTGTGCCTTGAAGTCCCTTGAGTTTGAAATGGTTTAAAGAAATACAGAGTAGATATAATCAATCATCCCACCCAGCTAACCATAACAGATGATTGCCCACCTTCCTGAACTGTTACAGATGATTATCCCAACTAGCTCACTCCGACAGATGATAACCCAACCTCGCCAGCTTAAACAGGTGGATCAATCACATAATTATATACAGGCCGAATATGGGCCAGTTACCCTCTCCAATTTTGGCATCATTTTCCCCTTTTTCAGCTTTCTTTTCCCCTATCTCAGTTTAAGAATTCACCCAATGGCCATTTGTAAAAATACTGCCACATGAATCTGTCTTGGTTCTATTTTTCAATCATTTCCAATACTGAGTGATTTATTTCATTTTCCCTTGTATTGATATTAATTGTTGCTACTGATATTTTTAAATCTATAATGGACAGCAAGAAACAGGTTGGGTACAACGGCGCATATGGGTAATAATCCAAAAGTTGTTTATAATAACCATATATATAGCGATTTTTAATAAAGATAGTGAAGTAAAAAAAATAGATTTTTTATATAGGATAGTGAAAGTAGATTCGAAGTGCATTCAACCATAACATACAAAGATGTTACCCAAATGCAGGATTATTACCCATATGCGCCGTTGTGCCCAACCTGAGAAACAAAGTTAAAGATGTAATCCATGCCCCCCTCTCGTACTCTTCGCCTGGCTCCGGCCTGCAACCCTTGCTGGACGGGTCATGAACCTACAGCGCATATTTTCCCCTATTTCAAAAAATGGTACTAGCTTTTTATTCATGCATTTATCCTGAATCAACAAACATGTAGCAAAAATAGAACTTTTTGTCTCAATGTAGTAATTTCAAGGTCAAGAGACGTTGTTATTCTTTAGGTTTTATTGGAAGTTTCTGCTCGAACTGGGCTTATTGAATATTGATTCAAACAATAATGAGTCTTTAATAAAAACGGGCAGTAATTAATCGGGAAACTAGCACCCGCTTGAAAAACAGCGATGACGGTTGTGACAACAGACGAAATAACCTGCGACATTACCAACTGCAAACTGTTCCAAGATTTTCGCTGTAGTTTCGTGTCTAGGTGCTGGTTGTGGTTTTTCCTGTTCGAGTACCTTGTTGACTCGACTCTCGAGATTAAATCTCCCAGCAAACCGAGTTATTCGCTTTGTGCTGTTCCCTATTACGTTCCCCATAGTCAAAGTATTATGAAATGGACCGGCGAAAACTCGTGGAACATCAAATCAAACACTTCCGGGTCAAGGTTAAGGGGAAGTAATAAGGCTGCTACCGTATATATCCAACAAGCGCGCCATCACCTATACACGTTCCAACCCATTTTCTGGTCCAAGCATCGGGATGATGATCCTGACCAGTCAAAATATTTATCAACAAATTTGAAACGGTATTTTTTCCCTTTTAAGAATTTTGATAGGTTCCGCAGTCCTAGCATTGCTAAAGCACCCAGGGCACTTACAGGACGTCGCCATTTCGGCGTTGTTATTGCAGTAAGAGACACGCAATCTGTTACACAACAATATGCACCTACAGTTTATCTTTTACCTGTTAAATTTTAGTTTAAGGGGGGGGGGGGGAATTAAGAGGCTAATCTTAAACACAATATTATGTGTGTATATTTCTGTCATTATTAACGATGTCATATCATGCGAAATAGCGCCAATATTTATCACGACGTAATTTAAGTTCTTCTTTAGGTTATCAGTAGTCCTTCAATGATCTGAAGATTATTGACTGTTTTGCGCAGCGTGGCCTATATATATATTTACAAGAATACCAAAAATTATGAAAATGAATTTGGAATGCATCAATTTTAAATTGTGATTAAAACCACGGACTTAGATAACTAATTCCGTGTTAAAACTATGAACATAGGCTTATAAAAATTAAATGAATTTGTGGAGAACAGCTGGTGTGAGCTGTTCTCTGAAAGTGTCGACTGTTGTGCATTCCATTGAGTTATGGTATAAGGAAAAAAATAAAAATGTATTTGTATTTTTTTTTATGTTGAAATGTGTCTGAAAGTGAAATTATGATTTTTTTCGGGTTCTACTGTCTGATGGTATGAGAATAGCAGATGGGATTGCTACAATTTGATGGACTATTTTGTAGACCATTATTAATCTTGTGCGTAGTCTTCTTTCTTGAAGTGTTGGCCAGTTTAATAAACTTATCATATCTGCAGGACTACTGATGTAATGTTACCTGTTACAGACATATCTGGCAGCTCTTCGTTGGACCATCTCGATTTTAGAAGTTTGTTCAACTGTGTGAGGGTCCCATACTGTACATGAATATTCCAGTTTTGGTCGAACTAGCGCCAGATATGCCTGAGTCTTGATGTTCTGACATGATGTTTTTAAATTTCTTTTTAGGAAGCCTAAAGATTTGTTGCCATTAGTTATGGTGTTGTCTGTATGTTTTGACCATTTTAAGTTTGCTTGTAGTGTAATGCCCAGATATTTAGCTGAAGAGACCAGTTCAAGCTTGTGATTGTGGAGGATATAGTCATGTTTAAACTGGGTTTTTTCTGTTGTGAGACTGTAAGAACTGTGCATTTGTCTGGATGGAAAGCCATCAACCAGTCTTGCTCCCACCTAGCAGCTGCATCTAAATCCAACTGTAGTGCATCACAGTCACTTTGGGATTTGATGGTTTTTGTAGATGATACTGTCATCGGCAAACAGTCACGAGCTTACTGGATGATAAGTATTCTGGTAGATCATTAATGTATACCAAGAATAATACCGGGCCCAGAACTGTGCCTTGATGAACACCTGAGGTGACAGGAGCCAGGTCAGATGACTCTCCATCCAGGACAACTGTTTGTGTTCTGTTACTTAGAAAGGCGAAGACCCAGTTCAGTGTTTCGTTTTGGATACCGTAATAGTTTAATTTATAGAGCAATCTTTTATGAGGAACTTTGTCAAATGCTTTGGCAAAGTCCATTATAATTAAGTCTAATTGTGTGTTGTTGTTATTATTTGCTGCGAGTTCTTGAATGAATGAAATGAGTTGCGTTTCACAGGATCTAGACTGACGGAAGCCATGCTGGAGGTCATACAGTACATTGTTCTTTTCAAGATGATTTATGATGTGTTTGGTGATGATATGTTCCATAAGTTTACAAGAAATACATGTCAATGATATTGGGCGGTAGTTTTCTGGCTTGTATTTTCCCCCTTTTTTGAATACTGGTGCTACATTTGCATGTTTCCAATCTGTTGGTGTTATGCCAGTTTTAAGTGATGTTTTAAAGACTAGTGTAAGAATCGGAGCTGTTTGATCTTTGAGTTCTTTTAATACTCTGCCACTGATGTTATCTGGCCCACTTGCCTTATGTGGGTTTATGTTATGCAGTAGTTTCTTGACACCCGGTATTGATATTTCTAGTGGTGTTATCACGGGGTGTGAGCTTGGACCTTTGTCTGTGATGCTGTTATTTGATTCAGTTGTAAACACTGATTGAACTGTCTGTTGAGAATGTCCGCCTTTTGCTTTGTGTCCCTTCTTTTTTCAGAGGTCTGTGCGCAGTGTTTTTATGAAGGAAAATGGTTTTTTAGGTTTCGACTGATTGTTGCTCTGTTGGTCAGGTTCATTAAGTTGGGTCTTTTTTGTGAAAATAAGGATTGTTTTTAATCATTTTGTAACAAAAAATGACATCATGTAACAAACAGAATATCTTGTCAAGTAATTTACAGGACAATAATAGGAGTTATTTCCCTTTGACTACTCGGTTACTTTTTTAGAATGTCATGAACGAATCTAGAAGCCCACGCGTTACCAAACCGTGCGCACGAATTGCTAACGGTTAAGTAACTCGTGCGCACGGATTGCTAACGGTTAAGTAACTCGTGCGCACGGATTGCTAACGGTTAAGTAACTCGTGCGCACGGATTAATAAATGTATTACCATGTCCCTTCGCAGACACCAGTATTCATATGAATATGAATTGTACTTCAGAACATAAAGCGTACTGGATGTACCATTCCATGTTTTAACGACGTATGTTCTCTGGGGCTATCACTCAATATGTCCGTCCTCTATGACATGGGCGGATCCGGGGCGGAGGGGTCAAGGTGGTCCAGACCCCCCTTTTTCAGCCATCGAAACTTATATATTTTTTTTAACAAACCAGAGACATGTATATACGTCTCTAAACAAACCAAGGAAAATAACCGCCCCGCTCAGATCGGCGTTGAGGACAGTACTCAAACATAACCAGGGGAGTAGCTAGGCCCATCGTAGTCCGAATTAATCTGACGTTTTATCGACTTTTTTTTATATCGGTCTGTCGTCAATTAACGACAGACCGATATATAAAAAAGGGCCGATAATTCAGACTAGACCCATCGATATGTGTAAGCCCAGACGAGGGGTCTGGGGGCCGCCTNGACTTAAAGATATATTTTAGTGTCAAATGCGCTGAAATGAAGAACATCACATAACTTATGTTCGCTATTATGTTTATGTTACACTACACGTTGCCCAGCCAACATGCAATTTACAGCTTACAGCTAGAAATGTCTAGAGATTAAAGACACTTTCCTTTTCTTTTGTGTTATGAACGTCTGTACTACGTTGTCCGTATTTATAGGAATTTCTCTGTGGACATGTAGCATTGCTAGCGAGGAAAGACGGTGTTGGGTTCTCTTGGTACTATTTAGTAAAAAAAATATAAATTGAAACCGACTTCCGCTAAACTATAGTCATATATGTAATACATTACTTTTCTAATCATGATTTTAGACATTGCTTATCAGACGCCTTTTGAATACGTTAATAAAAGCAGCTCATAAAATCAAAAAAATAAGGAGAAAAATATATAATTAAAGTTCTATAAGTTATAAGTATATAAATCCCGACTGATCTACCCTATTTTTTCAGTCATGCTACCAGAAGTTTTTTTTCTATCCAACCAGTCGAAATGCCATGACGGAAAAGGTGTGGGTCCCACTTTTTTTTTACAATAATGCTAATTCATATTTTCCCTGCGATAATGTATGAGAAGTCTTTAAATATCGTTAAACCCAAAACTGTCTTAACTACACTGAAGGAAATTCAAATGTGTCCAGGCCCTGCCACTGAGACGGTGTCCGTCAATAGATTGTGGACAACTTGTTCTGAAATGATTTCTTGCTGGGATTTAAATCCCATGTCAATGTAAAATGATCCTTGCTGGAGTGTCTTTCTTGGATTTGGAGGGTCCAAGCACGTGCTTTGCTGTGTGATGCTTGGGCATGCGGTTGGATTTATTAGATTATCAGCGATATTTGCATGTACCGGGTTTTTAGTAACCGACGTCGTGGCAGGTATTATGTCACCTTTTGCATCAGTATTACGTGATTTTGGCTTGAAGAAGGTATTCCGTCTTTTTGTATTGCAGAGATTGTTACGTCATTGGTTTGTGAGAATAACGTCATCAATTTTTGAGAAAACGACGTAATTTTCTCAAACAAACCAATGACGTAACAATCAATACCTGCCCACAAGAGAAGATAACTCTGCAATACGCAAAGACGGAATATATCTTCTTTGAAATCATTTACTTCTGTCAACATACTATAACACCGGAAATACCGGATTGGAAGTAATAGACGACCATGACATATTAGATATTCCGGAAAGTATGATGTAGTATTATAAGTATTTAGAAAATAATTAATACAAAGGTCAATTAAGATATTATCCTTATAGCATGATGTCATCTTTTGTTTTGTTTCAGTGGCTACTTTTTTGACAAATGGCACACACAGATTTTTTATGTATAACCCCGGGCTTTTTTTTTTTATCTATGGACGCTACGCCCCTAATAACACACACACACACACACAAATTTCTCCTTACTATTTAAACAGTTAGAAAAAGTTGTCTCGCTCCGCTCGGTGTTAAAAATAGAATATGACCCCCACTACCGTACGTACACGTTTTCAGAAAGTCGACAATTCATCATTATATGCTTGATTTTAGACGTGGTGTCTAAATTCAAGCATATATATATGAATTATCGATTATCTGAAAACGTATCACGAAATAAAAGATCCACAAAAAAGGACCCTAAGACACACAAAATTCAAACACAAGAGCTTTTATTTACACTTGTGCTTCTCTCTCCCCACCTCGACATACATTTTGTTTAGACTAAGTATATCGTGTAGAATGCATTATTGGGACGGGGTCCAATTTTTTTTGTTTCAAAGCCAAAAAAATCGCATTGCTACGCTGGTCGTTTTTATAATGGATTTTTTCTCATTGGGTAAGAATGCTAAATATGAATATAGTGTGGTGAATTTTGGGGAGAGTTATCTCCCTTAGACCGATAACTGCGCCCATAACTGTATTCTGTCGAAAAGTATTTCAGAATATATATAAGGAATAGAATAACATTTATGATATATATATTATGTGGAAATACTATTATATTTTAAGAATAGGGTATAATTGCACGATAGTTTGAATAAGAGTTATTTCCCTTGGTATGTATGAGAGTGGCATGTGTGTAACTAGGTTTGTATTTGTACTTTTACAGGGCTTTGGGGATATATTCCTTGATGAATAAAGAAAAGAAAACTAACCAGACCGGGTTTTTGAGTTTTCCATTGCTCTTTTACACATGTCACAAAACTTAGCATGGCTATTCATATAGGTATACACACATCCCATCATATAGAGGACCCATATTGATATTGAAATACCTGAATTCTCTACTGTAATCTGGTGCTCTTAGGACACCTCAAAAAAACGAGGAACTTTTCCCATTCAATTGTGTTGTAAAGGCCACCATAACAAGGGCGATTCCTTCACCAGTTAATGAACTTCCACTACCAGTTTAACAAAATAATCAAGGTTGTGCTTGTGAATTTGTCAGCAGCATATTACATGCACATTTTATTCCAGTGACAGGCGGAAAATGTTTGTATTCATATTCACATCTTCCTTCAAGTGCAGATATTTGACAAGACCCAGAGGGTTTTTTTTTTTTGTATTATTGAAATTAAATTCCTTCATTTTGTTAAACGCAGAAAGAGTTGATCATGTTAAATAGATCTGTATAATGCTATTCACTTTAAAGGGAGATAATACAAATCACAAGTATTACCGTAAAAACCCATATAATTTGCGCACCTGTGTAATTTGCGCAGGCACTTTTTGAGGCTGAAAATCCCCAAAAAAGCTTCTACTCGAATATTTTGCGCACCAAAAATTTTTGAAAAAATAAAATCAAGTTCCGAAAATGGATCTCTGAAAATGAAAGACAAACTGCTTGGGATTGCGCAAATGACATGGGTTTTTACGGTATGTGTTAGATACACCATAACCTTAACTCTAACACAAATCACAGGTATGATGC
>NW_018408778.1:627030-627208 GCF_002113885.1 Mizuhopecten yessoensis | reverse complement strand
TATGATGATGCATAACCTTAACACAAATCACAGGTACGATGATGTTTAACCTTAACTTTAACACAAATTACAGGTATGATGATGTATAACCTTAACACAAATCACAGGTATGATGATGTATAACCTTAACTTTAACACAAATCACAGGTATGATGATGTATAACATTAACTTTAACAA
>NW_018408778.1:618956-619505 GCF_002113885.1 Mizuhopecten yessoensis | reverse complement strand
AGGTCGCTGGTTAGATAGCTTAGTTAAGAGCGAGTGTATTGTGATTGAAGGTCAATGGTTAGGTAGCTTAGTTAAGAGCGAGTGTATTGTGATGGAAGGTCACTGGTTAGGAAGCTTAGTTAAGAGCAATTGTATTGTGATGGAAGGTCGCTGGTTAGATAGCTTAGGTAAGAGCGAGTGTATTGTGATTGAAGGTCAATGGTTAGGTAGCTTCGTTAAGAGCGAGTGTATTGTGATGGAAGGTCGCTGGTTAGGTAGCTAAGTTAAGAGCGATTGTATTGTGATGGAAGGTCCCTGGTTAGGTAGCTTAGGTAAGAGCGATTGTATTGTGATGGAAGGTCGCTGGTTAGGTAGCATAGTTAAGAGCGATTGTATTGTGATGGAAGGTCGCTGGTTAGGTAGCTTAGTTAAGAGCGATTGTATTGTGATGGAAGGTCACTGGTTAGGAAGCTTAGTTAAGAGCAATTGTATTGTGATGGAAGGTCGCTGGTTAGGTAGCTTAGTTAAGAGCAATTGTATTGTGATGGAAGGTCGCTGGTTAGGTAGCTA
>NW_018408778.1:581715-617322 GCF_002113885.1 Mizuhopecten yessoensis | reverse complement strand
TAGCTTAGTTAAGAGCGTTTGTATTGTGATGGAAGGTCGCTGGTTTTAATTCCGGTCTGTAGTCATTTCACTTTTTAATCTCGGTATACTGTTATTTTTTGCATTAATGATTTATTAAAGCTATTGTTTCACAGCTAAAGTTTCCCATTCAGTTTTGGCCGTGCTACAGGTAGCCTTAAAACACCTGTGAATATAGTATGGCTTGTTATTCTATAAAGGTATCTTTTGTTGTTTGGTTCCTCAATAACTATCGAACAGCTGTATGTTTTGTTGATATATAACAACTCTGAATCGTTTATGTTGACATCTTTTATTTTGAGAATATTGCCAGTTTTATCATACATATTCCCAGTATTATTAATTACTTGGTTTTAGCCCTGGCAGTTGTTACCCCTGTTGCGAGTGGCCAGATACATCTACTACCATTGTAGGCAAGGCAGGGAGAGCACACTACTGTTTACATGTATGCTGTGTGCACAATCACAATAACAGACCCCCCCCCCCCCCCCAAGATGCTCCAACCACACACCTACCTGACACACAGTATACTGACTGTACACAAATCTACCAGACACATGTAAATTAACACAAATTCACCAGACACAAGTGTACACACACAATCACAAATTCATCAGACACGTGTATACTGACCATTTTAAAATTTGTGTCAACTGACTTTCTCAGATTCACTTCAACTTTTATGTCTGAACATTTATACATCATCACAAATCAACAAACATTCGCAGTTCGCACACACACACCACATATGAGCATCCACTGTCAGCACACCTGCACCGCACACCTGCATCTGCATCACAGCTCGACACGCTTAGAGGAATTCTTTACACTGTACAAAGGATGCACCATGGGAAATCTAGGCATACAAGCTGCAAGCTCAAGCCCTTTTTTATTTCTTGTTTTTATACATAACTATTATACATATAGGTAAATGTACTTCTATATATATATATAAATATTTACAAACAGAACATAGAGGACAGAAGCATTAGCTGGAACAGAAACATTAACAGGTAAAAGAATATAACTGGTTTATAACATCCACAGACACTAAAATGGATACAGGTAAAGTTACCTTGACAACAAGACACAACTGTTAATCAACAGGTAAAACTATTAATCAACTGGTAAAACTAGATATTTTAACACAGAAATAAACAAGTGCATTGCTGCATCTTATTAAAAGCACTTTTAGGCGATACCATTCCAAATCTTTTCTCCGTTATAAATTATGATATACCCTGCAAAAATTCAAATTGGCTAGCGCTCTTGCACATTTGTTGGACTGTTGATTAAGTGTATGGATTATAAGCTCTATAGCACTAACAACCGGGCAGTTGGGGATGGCCAGGCCAAAAACAATGGAGGGAACAAAAACATACAAAAAAAACTGCTGTAAATTTAGAACGTTAATCAACATTGCAATTATAACGTTGAAGGAGAGACATGAAATATTATTGTTGGTCTTGTTAGGTCACAAGATCAATTTCCCTTCTTTACCAAAATGTATTAGTAACATTAGAGAAATACACATACTTATTGAGATGTCATAATATGGTAAGTTTTCTTCTTTTTTTTTTTTCCTTGTCAAATCTTTTTGACCCCATTATTGACCCTGTGGATCCATGGTGTGTACACGTGTACAGCTGTCACTTCCCAACACTGAATAAACAAATTTAAAGGAGCCCTTGGTAAAATTCTCATCAAACAGACGTTGGGAAAAGCTTAAGTCAAGGCATCACCTTCCATACTGAATTGTGACTGCTATATGTCAATGGTACATTCCAATAGTCACCAGTGGATACTAAGTCAACGGTACATTCCAATAGTCACCAGTGGATACTAAGTCAACGGTACATTCCAATAGCCATTAGTCTTTGTCCGGATTTTCAATTTTCTGACCTGTACTCCCAGACAGGACATGTGGGTGTGTAAGTAGAGGAATTTTACAATCTAACTGTGGTGCTACAGAATCTTTTACAAATTTTTCATTAATGACATAAAATTCTGATTAACCGATTCCTAGAGAGCCGTGACAAATAAAACTTCCTTACTAGAAGTTTTTTTCAAATAATTGATATGTGGAAATACGTGACAATAAGTGTGTGCTCGATTACTTAATGTGTAAATGTGTAGTCCTATAGACAAGATAGTATCTACCCACAACACAGGTAAATCACACAGGTAAATCTCACAGAACACACCCACTAGTCTCGGGTGGGAGCAGGGTCCATGTACTAACCATAGAAATTCCCCGATAATCTATAGGTGCGATTTCAATCAATTTTCATTTGAAAATTACACATACAGCCTTTCCCATTAAAGGTTGTTTTATCATTATGCTCAATTCAAACATTTATTATTCACCAGAAAAATATATACACATTTGCATATAAATATTTTATCTTGTATTCAAACTATGATAAATCACCTGAACCAATATTAAGAGCACTTGTTTCTATTGCACAGTAAGTGTGTGGAGGAATGCTATACACCAAGTTGGTGGCCATCACTTCAGGCGTCATTCACAACAAAAATAATTGCCAATGAAAGTTTTGAAATATATTCTTTAGAATATCATTAAAATTTACTTCATAAAGTCTGATCATCTTTCTTTTTTTTCCATACAGTTCTGAATGTGACGGATCAATAATCGTCACAATACACATTTACTTAGATGACAATCTAGCCAATTTTGGAACACCAACAGGTCCTATGGCATGTTAATTTATCCACTTTAGGACACCAACAGGTCCTATGGCATGTTAATATATCCACTTTAGGACACCAACAGGTCCTATGGCAGGTTAATTTATCCACTTTAGGACACCCAACAGGTCCTATGGCAGGTTAATTTATCCACTTTAGGACACTAATAGGTCCTATGGCAGGTTAATTTATCCACTTTAGGACACCAACAGGTCTTATGGTGTGTTGATTGCTCCACTTTAGGACATTGGTCCTATGGTGTTTATGAGTCACTGTTTCCACTATAAGACACCAGGAGATCCTTTGTTTGACGTGTTTCAGTATCTAGACTAAGATCAATCATCTCGCTCAAGAAATGCATAGCTTTGACAGACATCCACAAACGTGTTGTCAAATTTACGTGATTTGTACAATGATGAAAGACTGTTTTGATAAACATTATTAACATTATTTCAATTGGTACAAAATAATATCTTTTCTTTGGATTTGATCCAAAATGAAACAAAAATCTTAACAAAATTCATTCTTCTCTCTCTCTATATCTGTGAATAGAAAGCAGTATTTCCCCTGTCCGATTCTCACTCTCTCTCTCAGCTGAACAAGTATGTAGAGAAAGTATTTAAATACCAGTCTCTGTATATCCAATAGTCATGGATAGATACATAAATATCCTTATCTTGCAAGTATCACTAACATCGATTGAGGCTCCAGGAGGGAAATTGGTATGTCAACATAATCTTAATAAAATTATCTATGTTGAAATAAAATTGAATTCTTTTTTTTATCAGAATATTACAAAAAGTTAAATCCTGCTGACAATTTGAATATGGTACATGTTCAAAGAATTTTGTTGAGTTTCTTTTCCAAAAAGAACATTCCCTCCAAGAGCCCCTCACAAATAAAGATGGAGTCACAAAATATGGTCATCTCAAAATGTTAGTTTGAAAAAATATTTTGTTTCATTTTGTAGCCAGCTGGGGTTTGAACCTTCTGTTGTTGTACTATTAAATAAATAAGCTTCAACCAGTTTCCAAAATGGACTGATTTTGAGACAAACAAGTCACTGTTGTTGAAGTATAAAGAATTGTTATCCGTCATCACTGCAAATGTCGCAAGTGTTAAAAAGTGTAGGGTACGTGGTGAAATGAGTTAGCTTAAAAAGTATGATCTCGCAACAATCCACTCACATTCCATTGCTAAGCAATTTGACTCGAAACATAAAACTATATCTCTTAAATGAATTTGCATATAGATATGATTTCATAACTTAAAGCGAGACGTATTTCTGACGTTAACCTATTAAGAACAGCTTTTGTGTAAACCATCTTTATCTTTGATGACCTCTGTTGTGTGTTTAGACTCGGCTACACTCCCGATCGGGTGATCTGGTTTGTAGCCGAGTCAGCATGTGATGTCATACGTAGACAGGAGCATTGGAGGACTCAGGTTCCGATTCCTTTGCAATGTCACTTTCTTTCTCAGTACTATGCTCCCAGTTTTTCATGGGATATGGATGTCCACCATCATCAAAAAACCTGCGGAATGTGAACTCGAAAAATGCATGCTCAGGATGTTTTCCGTTGACAGGATGGTCAGGTTTTTTTATTTCTTCATCTGGGTCACTTTCTCTAACACGTTCAGGGTCAATGGGGTCAAAGTTCGATGTGTCCGTGGGATGACTAATTTTGGGTTTAAACAGAGCTGTCTGTTTCCGTAGCCCCTCAAAGTTCAGTGAGTAGAAGAATGGATGTTCCTTTATCTCAGCTGCACCTTTGGCACCTAGACGTGTTTCTTGGTCACAGCACAGCTTCAGGATTAGATCTTCAGCCGCTCGTGATAGATTTGCCTCCCTTGGAATATTTAGATTCTCCGACCAATGGATGACCTACAACAACAAAAACACAGACAAGAAATTAGCGAAAATAACATCAATATATTCATTCACCCAGTAATAATTACATGATAAAGCATGGATTACATAAGTGTGACCTAGAGTGGAATATTTCTGCATATTTCAAGACAATGGTCAAACAGCAGCATTAGCTTAAACCATTGTCAAACTGTGGCAGCTAGTAGCTTGAACCATTGTCTAACTGTGGCAGCTAGTAGCTTGAACCATTTTCAAACTGTGGAAGCTAGTAGCCTGAGCCATTTTCAAACTGTGGCAGAAGCTTGAACCATTGTCAAACTGCGGCAACTAGTAGCTTGAACCATTGTCAAACTGTGACAGTAACTTGAACCATTGTCAAACTGCGACAGTGGCTTGAACCATTGTCAAACTGCGGCAGCTAGTAACTTGAACCATTGTCAAACTGTGGCAGCTAGTAGCTTGAACCATTGTCAAACTGTGGCAGCTAGAAGCTTGAACCATTGTCTAACTGTGGCAGCTAGTAGCTTAAACCATTGTCTAACTGTGGCAGCTAGTAGCTTGAACCATTGTCAAACTGTGGCAGTAGCTTGAACCATTGTCAAACTGTGGGAGTAGCTTGAACTATTGTCTAACTGTGGCAGCTAGTAGCTTGAACCATTGTCTAACTGCAGCAGCTAGTAGCTTGAACCATTGTCAAACTGTGGCAGCTAGTAGCTAGAACCTTTGTCAAACTGTGGCAGCTAGTAACCTGAAACATTGTCAAACTGTGGCAGTAGCTTGAACCATTGTCTAACTGTGGCAGTAGCTTGAACCATTGTCAAACTGTGGCAGTAACTTGAACCATTGTCAAACTGTGGCAGCTAGTAGCTAGAACCTTTGTCAAACTGTGGCAGCTAGTAACCTGAACCATTGTCAAACTGTGGCAGTAGCTTGAACCATTGTCAAACTGTGGCAGCTAGTAGCTAGAACCTTTGTCAAACTGTGGCAGTAGCTTGAACCATTGTCAAACTGTGGCAGTAGCTTGAACGATTGTCAAACTGTGGCAGCTAGTAGCTATAACCATTGTCAAACTGTGGCAGTAGCTTGAACCACTGTCAAACTGTGGCAGTAGCTTAAACCATTGTCAAACTGTGGCAGTACCTGGGCAATCTGACAAACTGTGGCAGTACCTGGGCAACTTGACAAACTGTGGCAGTACCTGGGCAACTTGACAAATAAAGCACAATTATTGGAGTGTGGTTGTCACACATGCAATGTTTAGCTCAGGTTGTTTGGTGGTTACAAACCTGACAATATGTTGTGTCTCAAATTTTATTAATGTTAGTAGATTTTATTTTTGAGAGAGGCTAGACAACTATACTAAACAAAAGACCATAATGGGAGAACAGACATTCCATGGGCAAGCAGTGTAATAAAACATAAATATACACACTCCAAATTTGATACAAAAACTAAGCTGATACTTTACTGCGAAATGTAAATGTCTAGCTGTCACTATGTCATTTCAATATGTAGCAATGCTTTGAGTGTAGCTCTTTATCTAGTCAGTAAACGATGTGTGCTAGAACACAAGTTCAGGTGTAATGTAATAATGGGTTACTGTAGCCCCCAGAGGGAATAGTTTTCGCTGGTTCACCAATGAAATAAATTTCTGAACACATATATTATCTCTGATGAGTTTTCAGTGCTGAATATGCAGCACCTGTTTTAGGTGACAAATCGGAGACTGATAATTAATTACCATCTGTCAAGTCTAGGTTATATCTGAGGGACAAAGCACCTATACATTACAGTATCATCCACAATACGTTAGCTTCACAACACATCACACTGAACAAATTTTAATTCGTCATTTAAGGAAATTCTTTTTCCATTGTCAATCAAGAAACTATGCCCAGGTAAAAACCATCTATGCATCACTGGAGAAAAAATTGGTCAGTTCAATCCTCTTAAAAGTGGTCATTATTTGTGTAAGATAGTCAATAACTAAGCACTCTTTTCCAAATCTCTATTACCAGTAATTATAAAACTGAAATCAAAAAAGCTGTCTCCTCCTAAAGATGGCGTCTCCGGGTGGCACAAATTAGTGCTTTTACACAATCATTATTGTTTTGCCAAAAACCTTCCTCTCAAACGCTTTCTAAGGTATGCCGAATTCGATAAGTTCGGAGTAGGGGGTCTAGTTCAGTACAAAACAAGTGACTGTCAGAGGGACATCACTCACACAACACACCACTTGAATTGCTGATAATTTCTCTCCATCAAAGGATACATACAACAGTCACAAAAGGACTGCATATGTCTCAGATAGAGGGCAAGGCCATTCACCTGTCACCATTTCTTTTATGAATTTGTGCCAAAAAAAATTGTCCTATCCACCTAATATTTTAACATCCTATCTCTAGACAGAAACCTTGTACACATTTAGGTCAGTGTTTCATGTTCATCGATCCGTGAAGACAGATGTCACATTTATGTTTAAAAGAAAATGTCGGTCACCCTAAAGTTAACCACCCATACAAACCAGACCTAGCCAATGAAGGTGGAGTATACATGTACTAGCTTTGTCGACCTTACAGTTAACATAAGCTCGTTTACAAACTTTGCCAATTAAATCCATACATATATAGCACAGCCAAGTAAGCTTTAATTCCTATTCTGTAAGCTAGTATAACCAAGTTAGCTATTATTCCTATTCTATGAAATAGCATAACCTGGTTAGTTATTATTCCTATTCTATGAAATGGCATAACCAGGTTAGTTATTATTCCTATTCTGTACTTTAGCATACCCAATGTATATATACCTTCATCAACAACTATAGATAAATTCTGTTACTCTCCTTCAGGTTATAAATAACAGTGTAGACTTTGATCCTACTTAACCTTTCAATTAGAAGCCCATTCCCAAGCCTGATCTCGATATGGAGACATTTTTGTTCGCATCCATTTCAAATCTAAATCAAAGCTTTTAATTCAATTTGTTTTGCATTAACCATCAAAGTGCAGTAATTACACAAGAATGTGTGTACAAGAATAAGCCAATACGAAACTCATTGAAAACTTTTATCAGTCAACCATCTGACAAATGATAGCGGATCTCTCATTTATTGCTGTCACACATAAGTCTGTTTTTGTGTGTTGATGTCAGTAAGATAAATATGACTAATGCAGTTTTACTGAAGTTATTAATCAAATATTCTCATCAATGTCTCCCGACTACCACTAGAAAGGAAATTAAATATTAACGAACATTCGTATTTAATTTGACACCTGCAGAGAAAATCTATAGGACTCGGCCTGTACAGCGAGAGCCTGGTGATACAGATTATCATTGGACCTACCTGATTTATACCTGTGAACTACCGCAGGCCTAAATCAAGACACAGGCAGATTTGTCAATAATTCACTCTATTATAACCTCAGCAGCTGGCAATAGAATCTCAAATATTAATTTGTTTTGATAAAAATCGTTCTGCGGCCACACTTAATATGATATTATACCATATTGATTTTTAGTGGTCTTGTGTATAATTTTTAATTGATTGCCTGTATCAATTACAAAGGCAGAGCTTTGTTTTCATGCAGGTGTGGACAGAAATAAAATGCCCTTCACAATCTCTTGTTTGCTTAATTGACCATAATTTTCTGGAAAATTGTGGTCTGACTGGAAAAGTAAGTTATTTGTCCGGAGGGTACAGGGTGCAGAGTCAGAGATAAGCTATGCCATGTGGTAGGGATAATATGCCATTCATTAGGTCCCCTTATATTATCACTACAGCACAAAGCATGGCCAAGTCATTGTTGTGGTCAAACCTTCAGGTGAAAACTCCTATATATGGTAGAAAAAAATGGGAAATCCTAGACCATAGAGAACATGTGTAACCCTGACCTTAAGTTCAAGGTCATATGGATTTTTTTCAAGGAAAGATTTTTATTTTGTTTCATGGAATCATTAATTAAGTTTTTGTTTTACATGTGTGGGTATGTTTCATATCATGAATGCACAGTGAAATTGGCCGTTCTGACAAAGCGTCATCAGTAAGTATTACAGAGCTATGATAACTGATCAAAGGAACCTGCATGATGTCATGACCTGTCCTTAGTTTAATTTGTCTCATTTGCAAGAAAAAAGCAAGCTTAAGTGTGGTTATCAAATCAAATGTTTTACTAGTAACTTTGTGTTTTGTGTTGCTATGAGTTACTGACAACAATGCAGCTTGGTATCTTGTGCTGTCATGGTTACCTTCATTTGCGTTTCCTGTGGCGTTGGTGCGAAGAAGGGAGGTTGTCCCACCAACATCTCGTACAAAATCACGCCGACACTCCACCAATCACAGCACTTTGTGTACCCTGGAAATATCATTGAAATGTTGCAATATTACTCCACCTATCACAATCCATTTTGGCATGTTGTCATAAAGTTACTTATATTTTAATGAATGAGGTGACGTCATGTTTCCTAGAAACAACAACACTGCTTCTTCCTTGTGTACACCTTATACTTGGACATAAATTGCCAAGCTTAGAAAGCTAACGACAATCCAGCATTGTATCGATTACATGTATGAATCTCTCGGTTACTAATGCTTTGATGGCTATTGACCAAGTACACAGCAGGCAGGGGTATCCTATTTATACAACAGAAAATCTTTATATAAGAAATTAGAGTCTTACCACATGATGGCAGTGTGCTATGTAAAACTTCATATATATACGTTAATTTTTTTATACAGGACTTTGACCAGAATGATTTGCACAAAATAATCACAATTACTAATGTCATAACTATATCATTGACAAGTGTGTAAATCTTTAAGTTGGGCCCCGCCATGTGCCTGACTGTAACCTGTCTTTGTGTTGTATTAATTTAACGGAATCCAAAAACACAGTACTGTAGAAACGAACATATTTTAACGGTATTCTTATTTTAGCACTATTGCGCTTTCGATACTGTGCTACTTATGAGTGTGCCTTTTCATCAATGCACTTATCTGTAAAAATTCTTCAATGTGCTAAAATTTGAGCCCACTAAAATAAGCAAGTTTACCGTATATAATTGATCTTATCATAAGAAAGGTACTGGTGTATAGGGACAAATCTGATTACAAATTGTCATCAAATGTATGGCGAGGTCTAACACTTAAAGGAATGACTGAATATCACCAGGTTTGAGACATATTATAATTAGATATCTAGTGCCTGGTGCATTCTAACATGTCCCAGATGAGATACATACCTGAACCACTGACAGCAAGGACCTCAGGAGCGATGTAGTTGGGGGTGCCGACCAGAGAGTGTGCGAGACAACGGTGGTTGTGACGTTTTCGTCTCCGCTCAAGGGGCTTCAGGGGTTGGGATTGGCCACACTTACACTCTACTTCAGATGCAAAGTTGACGTCCATAGAATCTTGTCTAAGGTGGTGCCCTGCAATGTGAATAAAAGACACATTCAAACTTCTCATCCACATTCAATGATGTAAGAACATGTATATAACCAGGATAAAATGCAGCGAGGTGGGTTTAGGATAGCAATGAGGTGGATTCTATATAAAACAAGAGCCCCAATGGGCCTGCATCGGTTACCTGGTATAAATCTCACACTTGTAACCTTAAAAGTGATTTAAAGTAAAGCTACAGGCAAAATGTCAGTATTTATGATTTAAATTCATTCAAAAGAACCTGTTATTTTTTTTAAAAACTTTTCACCCCTGTGATTGAAAATCAAACAAAGTCATTATGTTGAACAAATTTTATAGCCTTTCATCTCAGGATGCAACTTGCAAAGTATCAACATCCTGGGACCCATGGTTATTCAGAAGAGGTCGTTTAAAGATTTAAAACAAATTTGACCCCTGTGACCTTGAATATAAGTCAAAGTCATTCACTTTAACAAACATAGTAGTCCTTAAGCTTGATCCCAGCATGCTACTGACTAAATATCAACATCCTGAGCCTTTTAGTTATTCAGAACAAGTTCTTTAAATATTTTGAACATATTTGCTCCTTGTAACCTAGAATATGATTCAAGGTCATACATTTAAACAAACTTAGTAGCCCTTGATCCTAGTAAGCTACTGACTAAATATCAACACCCTGGGCATTTTGGTTATTGAGAAGAAGTAGTTTAAATTTTTTAACATATTTGACCCCTGTGACCTTGAATAAACATAGTAGTCCTTGATCCCAGCATGCTACTGACTAAATATCAACATCCTGAGCCTTTTGGTTATTCAGAACAAGTTCTTTAAATATTTTGAACATATTTGCTCCTTGTAACCTTGAATATGATTCAAGGTCATACATTTAAACAAACTTGGTAGCCCTTGATCCTAGTATGCTACTGACTAAATATCATCACCCTGGGCATTTTGGTTATTGAGAAGTTGTTTAAAGTTTTTAACATATTTGACCCCTGTGATCTTGAATATGGGTGAAGGTCATTCATTTGAACAAACTTGATAGCCCTTTACCCCAGCATGCTACTGGCCAAATATCATCACCCTGGGCATTTTGGTTATTCAGGAGAACTTATTTAATGTTTTAAACATATTTGACCCCTGTGACCTTGAAAATAGGTGAAGGTCATTATTTTAACAAACTTTTTAGCCCTTCATCACAGTTTGCTTCTGGCCAAATATCGACACCTTAGGCCTTTCGGTTATTAAGAAGAAGTTGTTTAAAGTAAAATATTGACGCCCGACGGACGCCGCGCCACGGCATAAGCTCACTTGGCACTTCGTGCCAGGTGAGCTTACAAACCATCATCTTATTATTTCTGTTTTGACCTATTACATATTCTGATGTGACCTATTACACATTCTGATGTGACCTATTAAAACAGTCTGATGTGACGTTTTAAACATTCTACACATTCTGATGTGACCTATTGCACATTCTGATGTGACCTATTTAATATTCTGAAGTGACCTATAAATATTGTTATGTGACGTCGACCTAATACACATTCTGATGTGACTTATATAAATCCTGATGTGACTTTTTTCTCCACCATTGAACAATGACATATCATAGGCACAATGACAATGGAGAAATAAAGCCATATTTATTTTAGCTTGGCCTTATTTATGATTATAAGATGCCTACAAGGAATCTAGGCTATAGTGTATTGTTAAGGATTGTTTACTCCAGACAAAGACCTCTGATGGAATGTTGGGGTCGACATGAAAGACATTACACCTACATACATTAGTGTAATACCTAGCCCTCCAGAATTCTGGGGTACATATTATATTGCCTCAGTATTGTCACCTAACAAAGCCAGCATTATATCCAATTTCAATAGTATGTATGAGTGCCCACGTTTGAACATCTCTGTTTTAAGTTTAGATAGCATATAACCATTTACCCATTAAGACTGGCTGTCGAGGTCAAGTTAACCCCACAAACAATGGCAGTTGGCTCCATTTAAATACATTTTGAAAATACATACAGCTTGTATTGTATGTCCTGCCTTGTTGTTTTAAATACCCCTTGGACATAGATAGCAGGATAGTCATTCGTTAAATCCACAGCTATTCTGAAAATGTTATCTCTAATAAAAACTGCCCTTCACTGACAGATCATTTTTTTGCAATTTGGTTTGTTACATTTAGTGTAATGAATGTTAATGACGATAAAAATCAGCAAATATTTACTATTTACTCGATCGAAAAATACAGGTGTGTTCACCGAGTGAACTCTTAAAACTGCATAACATACCATGCATGGTTGAAGGAAATGACCACTTCCATCCCTTCCACAAAATGTGTGCATACATGCAGAATTATGCAGCTTTTAAAGCCATTGAACAGCACATGTGGCCAATATGTACACCACCAGTAAGAAAATAGTTTTACATTCATTCACTTAACTAAGATACATCACTACAATTTTCTCAAAACAAAGGTGAGAGGGTTAGAAGACCGAAAGGGGACAGGAAATTCCACAGAATTACATAATAGACTCTGCTCAAAATCTACCTTAAAATAGACTTCTGAAGTAGATTAGGTGTAACAGGGTGATCACGAGTGTTCACAAAGCCTTCCTCTCCCCACAGACTTATTATAACAGGTTGTTACAGTATTATAACAGGTTGTTACAGACAAGCCTGCAGTCACAGGTTTTGTTGGATGTACTGAATACCAGACAAACTCTATAATCTGAGTAAGATCATTGTATCTGGAATGTGGGTCAAGCATCCCCAAATGATGGTGTAGACGGGCCAAGGATAGCAAAAAGCTCAGCTGCCAACACTATAAATACAGGGATAATTAAAATAATTATCCATTGCTAGAGATGTTATATCACTATCTCACAAAACTATATCCCCAAAATACACTGTACATGTGACTATTAACATATTAGAGGTTATGGACACAGGGAAATATGAGGTAGGATCTTACCAAAGTAGGTGTAGTTTGGGTTATAACTAAAAATTCTTAAAAAAAAACACCTTGATTTTTGGAAATAAAGTTGCAAGTGTTACCTCTGGATTCAACATTGACCTTAGGGTTAAAGTTACAGGTGTGAAACCTCTGGATACAACATTGACCTTAAATAGGGTTAAAGTTTCAGGTGTGAAACCTCTGGATACAACATTGACCTTATATAGGGTTAAAGTTACAGGTGTGAAACCTCTGGATACAACATTGACCTTATATAGGGTTAAAGTTACAGGTGTGAAACCTCTGGATACAATAGTGACCTTAGGGTTAAAGTTACAGGTGTGAAACCTCTAGATACAACATTGACCTTATGTAGGGTTAAAGTTACAGGTGTGAAACCTCTGGATACAACATTGACCTTAGGGTTAAAGTTACAGGTGTAAAACCTCTGGATACAGCATTGACCTTATATAGGGTTAAAGTTACAGGTGTAAAACCTCTGGATACAACATTGACCTTATATAGGGTTATAGTTACAGGTGTGAAACCTCTGGATACAACATTGTCCTTATATAGGGTTAAAGTTACAGGTGTGAACCCTCTGGATACAACATTGACCTTAGGGTTAAAGTTACAGGTGTGAAACCTCTGTATACAACATTGACCTTATATAGGGTTAAAGTTACAGATATGAAACCTCTGGGTACAACATTGACATAATATAGGGTTAAAGTTACAGGTGTGAAACCTCTGTATACAACATTGACCTTATATAGGTTTAAAGTTACAGGTGTGAAACCTCTGGATACAATAGTGACCTTAGGGTTAAAGGTACAGGTGTGAAACCTCTAGATACAACATTGACCTTAGGGTTAAAGTTACAGGTGTAAAACCTCTGGATACAGCATTGACCTTATATAGGGTTAAAGTTACAGGCGTGAAACCTCTGGATCCAACATTGACCTTATATAGGGTTAAAGTTACAGATATGAAACCTCTGGATACAACATTGACATAATATAGGGTTAAAGTTACAGGTGTGAAACCTCTGGATACAACATTGACCTTAGGGTTAAAGTTACAGATATGAAACCTCTGGATACAACATTGACATAATATAGGGTTAAAGTTACAGGTGTAAAACCTCTGGATACAACATTGACCTTATATAGGGTTAAAGTTACAGGTGTAAAACCTCTGGATACAACATCGATCTTATATAGGGTTAAAGTTACAGATATGAAACCTCTGGATACAACATTGACCTTATATAGGGTTAAAGTTACAGATATGAAACCTCTGGATACAACATTGACCTTAGGGTTAAAGTTACAGGTGTGAAACCTCTGGATACAACATTAACATTGACCTAAGGGTTTAAGTTACAGGTGTGACCTGGGCCTCTTGATACAATCTTAAAATTGACTTTGGATTAAAGTTACAGGTGACCTCTAGATAAAACCTTGACCTTGGGTTTTAAACTACAGATATGAAACCTATATACAATATAACTTACTTTTTGCTTGCTTCATATACCTGGCTAATACCCGATACTTGTAGACCTATTTACCAGCCATGGATCTTACCAACCAACCATGCCGGCCACTGACCTTCAGGTATGTGACCTAACTTATATCTCGGTCAGTTGTGTTTGGTCAGTAAATGGTCATCTTCTTCAGGTTTATAACATTGTAGACAGAGACAGGCCTGTGTTCCTATACTAATAAGACGCCTACACTGTACATGTAGCCTGGTTACACCTGAGCTCTCAACCATGTAGTAGTTCTGTCAGGCCAGTATCTACAGGGTAATGGACACATTCCCCTGCTGTTAGGACATCCTTACATCCTCCATTAAATGTAAGGATAGATATATTTCAAATCCTCATTTCCTCAAATGATTTTTGCATTATGCTAGACATTTATCTCCTAATTACATCCAACAAATCTTGTAACAAAAGAGCTAGTCCTTTTCTAATTGAATAATTTCCAATAGGGGGTGGGGTGGAGACCAAACGTCCCTGCAAGAAAGTCAGTTCCATAGTGTTGGTAGGGATCCTAGGGTGGATACCTTAATGGTATTCATCAGTGCTCATCAGGGAAAGCAGAGCAAATGAAAGTCGAAATGATGAGCAACAACACCACTGAATCCCGTACAAAATGTGATGCTTGAATTTTGGTTAGTAAACAGAGATATTCGATTTGCTGTATGTCTACTCATGAAAGCTTAAGATCCATGTATACATATAGCTATTGGACTATAAAAGGAATATTATGACTACTACCAACTCCAAATGCAGGAGAATATTGAGCTTGTATGAGTTAAAAGGCAAAAGGAAAATTCAACTCAACTTATATAATTAGTGCAAAGTTTGGGGTACTAAACTAGTCCAAGTTCCCAGTCAGGAGGAGTACTAAACTAGTCCCAAGTTCCCAGTCAGGAAGAGTATTAAACTAGTCCAAGTTCCCAGTCAGGAGGAGTACTAAACTAGTCCAAGTTCCCAGTCAGGAAGAGTACTAAACTAGTCCCAAGTTCCCAGTCAGGAGGAGTATTAAACTAGTCCAAGCTCCCAGTCAGGAGGAGTACTAAACTAGTCCAAGTTCCCTGTCAGGAGGAGTACTAAACTAGTCCCAAGTTCCCAGTCAGGAAGAGTATTAAACTAGGTCAAGTTCTCAGTCAGGAGGAGTACTAAACTCGTCCAAGTTCCCTGTCAGGAGGAGTACTAAACTAATCAAAGTTCCCAGTCAGGAGGAGTACTAAACTCATCCAAGTTCCCAGTCAGGAAGAGTATTAAACTAGGTCAAGTTCCCAGTCAGGAGGAGTACTAAACAAGTCCAAGTTCCCTGTCAGGAGGAGTACTAAACTAGTCCCAAGTTCCCAGTCAGGAGGAGGATTAAACTAGTCCAAGCTCCCAGTCAGGAGGAGTACTAAACTAGTCCCAAGTTCCCAGTCAGGTGGAGAACTAAACTAATCCAAGATCCCAGTCAGGAGGAGTACTAAACTAGTCCAAGCTCCCAGTCAGGAGGAGAACTAAACTAGTCCAAGTTCCCAGTAAGGAGGAGTACTAAACTCGTCCAAGTTCCCTGTCAGGAGGAGTACTACACTAGTCCAAGTTCCCAGTAAGGAGGAGTACTAAACTCGTCCAAGTTCCCTGTCAGGAGGAGTACTAAACTCATCCCAAGTTCCCAGTAAGGAGGAGTACTAAACTCGTCCAAGTTCCCAGTCATGAGGAGTACTAAACTAGTCCAAGTTCCCAGACAGGAGGAGTACTAAACTAGTCCAAGTTCTCTGTCAGGAGGAGTACTAAACTAGTCCAAGGTCCCAGTCAGGAGGAGTACTAAACTAGTCCCAAGTTCCCAGTCAGGAAGAGTATTAAACTAGGTCAAGTTCTCAGTCAGGAGGAGTACTAAACTCGTCCAAGTTCCCTGTCAGGAGGAGTACTAAACTAGTCCCAAGTTCCCAGTCAGGAAGAGTATTAAACTAGGTCAAGTTCTCAGTCAGGAGGAGTACTAAACTCGTCCAAGTTCCCAGTCAGGAAGAGTACTAAACTAGTCCGAGTTCCCAGTCAGGATGAGTACTAAACTCATCCGAGTTCCCAGTAAGGAGGAGTACTAAACTCGTCCAAGTTCCCTGTCAGGAGGAGTACTAAACTAATCCAAGTTCCCAGTTAGGAGGAGTACTAAACTAGTCCAAGTTCCCCGTTAGGAAGAGTACTAAACTAGTCCGAGTTCCCAGTCAGGATGAGTACTAAACTCATCCGAGTTCCCAGTAAGGAGGAGTACTAAACTCGTCCAAGTTCCCTGTCAGGAGGAGTACTAAACTAGGCCCAAGTTCCCAGTCAGGAGGAGTATTAAACTAGTCCAAGCTCCCAGTCAGGAGGAGTACTAAACTAGTCCTAGTTCCCAGTCAGGAGGAGTACTAAACTAGGCCAAGTTCCCAGTCAGGAGGAGTGCTAAACTAGCCCAAGTTCCCAGTCAGGAAGAGTACTAAACTAGTCCGAGTTCCCAGTCAGGATGAGTACTAAACTCATCCGAGTTCCCAGTAAGGAGGAGTACTAAACTCGTCCAAGTTCCCAGTCAGGAAGAATACTAAACTAGTTCCAAGTTCCCAGTCAGGAGGAGTACTAAATAAGTCCAAGTTCCCTGTCAGGAGGAGTACTAAACTAATCAAAGTTCCCAGTCAGGAGGAGTACTAAACTCGTCCAAGTTCCCTGTCAGGAGGAGTACTACACTAGTCCAAGTTCCCAGTAAGGAGGAGTACTAAACTAGTCCAAGTTCCCGGTCAGTAGGAGTACTAAACTCATCTGAGTTCCCAGTCAGGAAGAGTACTAAACTAGTCCGAGTTCCCAGTCAGGATGAGTACTAAACTCATCCGAGTTCCCAGTAAGGAGGAGTACTAAACTCGTCCAAGTTCCCTGTCAGGAGGAGTACTAAACTAGGCCCAAGTTCCCAGTCAGGAGGAGTACTAAATAAGTCCAAGTTCCCTGTCAGGAGGAGTACTAAACTCATCCCAAGTTCCCAGTAAGGAGGAGTACTAAACTCGTCCAAGTTCCCTGTCAGGAGGAGTACTAAACTAGTCCAAGTTCCCGGTCAGGAGGAGTACTAAACTCATCTGAGTTCCCAGTCAGGAAGAGTACTAAACTCATCCAAGTTCCCAGTCAGGAGGAGTACTAAACTCATCCGAGTTCCCAGTAAGGAGGAGTACTAAACTAGTCCAAGTTCCCTTTCAGGATGATTACTAAACTAGTCCAAGTTCCCAGTCAGGAGGAGTACTAAACTCGTCCAAGTTCCCAGTAAGGAGTAGTACTAAACTAGTCCAAGTTCCCAGTCAGGAGGAGTACTTAACTAGTCCAAGTTCCCAGTCAGGAGGAGTACTTAACTAGTCCAAGTTCCCAGTCAGGAGGAGTACTTAACTAGTCCAAGTTCCCAGTCAGGAGGAGTACTAAACTAGTCCAAGTTCTCTGTCAGGAGGAGTACTAAACTAGTCCAAGTTCCCTGTCAGGAGGAGTACTAAACTCATCCCAAGTTCCCAGTAAGGAGGAGTACTAAACTCATCCAAGTTCCCAGTCAGGAAGAGTATTAAACTAGGTCAAGTTCCCAGTCAGGAGGAGTACTAAACTCGTCCAAGTTCCCAGTAAGGAGGAGTACTAAACTCATCCAAGTTCCCAGTCAGGAGGAGTACTTAACTCATCCAAGTTCACAGTCAGGAGGAGTTCTAAACTCATCCGAGTAGAATCACTACTGTTCATTCAGGAGGAGTACTAAACTAGTCCAAGTTCCCTGTCAGGAGGAGTACTAAACTCATCCCAAGTTCTCAGTAAGGAGGAGTACTAAACTCATCCAAGTTCCCAGTCAGGAGGAGTACTTAACTCATCCAAGTTCACAGTCAGGAGGAGTTCTAAACTCATCCGAGTAGAATCACTACTGTTCATTATTTTAATATTTCTTTTTGTGTCTGTTAAATCTGGACTTACATTCAAAGAATCCAACAATACGTTAAAATATATATACATTAATTAAACCACCACATGTTTGTGAATCCGTCGGACTGGAAATTTTAAAAGGTACGCATGTATAACTCTTAAATATCTAAAGAGATTAAAATTGATATAATGCTGAAAGAAATTTTAATCCCAATTTCAAGTTGCCAGATTGAATCTTGTTTTAAGCCTTGGCATTGTCCTTGAACATGATAAACATCTAAATATGTTCTCTATTAATTGGAAACCTTATAGGATAAACATCTAAATATATTCTCTAAATACTGGGAAACTGTCTCTTTACTTAATAAGTATGACCTGTACACACAACACAGCAGTTAACATGTCAACTTAATTCTTCACATCGAAACAAAATGTTGAAGTCACACACGTGTACTTCAAATGAAAATATGAGATCAAATGTACCAAAATGAAACATATAATAAACATTATAAAATTCTAAATCAAGTATATTATAGCGGAACATTCAGAGAACTTTACCACTTTTAATTGTACAAGTATATTTCAGCCGAACATTCCGACTTTTAATTGTACAAGTTCATTTCAGCTGGATGTTCAGAGAACATTCCGATATTTATTGTACAAGTATATTTTAGCCGCACGTTCCGAGAACATTTAGCCGGACGTTCTGAGAACATTCCGACTTTTATTGTACAAGTATATTTTAGCCAGACGTTCCGAGAACATTACGGCTTCAAGATTCTATCGAGGACAATGTACATGTTACTTACCTTGTGGCTGGTAGTACTTGGAATTGTGTGTCCATCGAAAACCAGTACATAATCCAAAGTCAGTCAGTTTCATATGTCCATCTTTGTCAATTAAAATATTGTCCGGTTTGATGTCTCTGTGAATGAACCCCATCTTATGCACACTTTCAATTGCTAGCACTAATTCTGCAATATAGAAAACAGCTAGAGGTTCCTCGAATATTTCCAATTTGATAAGAAGACCCATGAGGTCTCCGCCTGGTACGTAGTCCATCACAAAGTACAAGTTATCACGATCTTGGAAGGAGTAGTAGAGTTTTACTACCCATTCATTGTCTGCCTCCGCCAATATATCACGCTCAGCCTTCACATGAGCCACCTGGTTACGCTTCAAAACATCACTTTTCCTTAGCATTTTCATGGCATACAATTGATTGACCTCTTTCTTTTGCACAAGTGCCACCTCTCCAAATGCTCCCACACCTAATGAACTGAGTTTTTCAAACATAGATTTGTCCATTTTTGCTCTTTTTAATCGGATGTAGTTGGATTCTTTCTGGTGAAGCATGCGCCTCATTTGGTGCTGAGCTTCATCGGACAGTCCAACTTTTGACATTTCACGTTCTAACTGTAAACATCTTTTTTCCCGCTCCTTATGAGATTTTAACACATTTTCAATATGTTGCTCCATATAAAATTTGAATGCCTGCGGCGAATAGTTCCGTACTAGAGTTTCACCACGTAAAGAATCCTTTTCTTGTGCATCAGCTTTTCGTTCTGGCATTGGAGATGTGCACCTTGTTTTTTCAGAGTGACTACAACTACTTGCGTCAGAAACTGTTGACGTTGTTTCATCTGTTTCATCATTTTGTTCATTTTTATTTGCACCGTTTACTTTTTGTGAGCTCCCCCTAGACTGTTTGCCTGTGGAATGGGGAGGGAGAGGTGGGGGGGACATCACTAACGGTCCTTTTGTTGGCACAGGTGGAGGCGTGTCCGAGGATTCTGGAGAAATTCTATGTAGTATAGGCACTCTTGGTGGCAGAGGTGGCTGTTCCTGACTTTGTCCTTGAACTTGTTGACCGAAATGAATCGGGTAATTAATTTGCAACTGAGGGTGAGATGGAGGGGGATGTTGAGCGAACGGAGTCACTATTTGCACATGAGGGGGTAAATGAGCCTTGATCTGTTTTCCAGGGTAAGGGGGTGGGGGTTTATCAGGGATTTTATCTGAGAGTCTGTCTGCAATATCTGAATTACTTGTCGATGTGGTTGACATGGGTGACTGGTTTGTGCCTCGTAAGGATATTGGAGAGTCTGACCTTGGGGTTGACCCTTGAGTGTCCATAGGGCGTCTGATGTAGTCGTATTGCCCCTGACCCCGCTGTACCACAACACTGCGAGTATAGTGAGGACCGTGCTGTCCAAGGTTTATCTGAATCTGGGGCTGGCCACCCTGACCTTGACCTCCCATATGGGTGTGCATGGGGTCTTGGCGCATCATTGAAGATTTCTGTTGAACTTTATGTGGTTGATGTTTGATTTTTATCTGAACTTCAGGAGTTGGAGGTCGAGGATTTGGCATTCCTACTTTTGCTTCATAAGAAGACACATAATTTGTACCAGGTGACTGTGATGTCAAGTAATTTGTACCAGGTGACTGTGATCCTACATAATTTGTACCAGGTGACTGTGATGTCACGTAATTTGAACCAGGTGACTGTGAAACAAAGTTTGTGCCACGTGACTGTGCGGTGACGTAGTTTGGGCCCGATGACTGAGATGTCACATAGCTGGTGCCCTGTGAATGAGAAACGTAGTTAGGCCCCGATGACTGGGCTGGGGACATGGGTATCGTAGCCGTCATAGGCTTTGGCTTAGTCACTTTTTTACTCTTTACTGTCTCCGACACAATTTCTGGTTTAGTACAGTACGCCATTGATTGTGCTGGAGAAACAGCAGTCTTTTTGAGAACATTATCAGATCCAGTGAGTGAACCTGGTACTGTGTTATTAACAGTGATCTGAGTTTCATATCTTGGAGTAGGACGATACACTGGAGGAACTGTGGATGAAATAAGGTGTGACTGTTCCGTGTGACCTGGACCTGATATGTTCACTACTGGTGACCTACTCACTGGATGTTGACTATACGGTGGCGGTGGTTTGGAATAACGGATAGTTATCTGCCCTTGACTACCAGAGCCCCTCCCACTTTGGTTCGATATTGTCACCAACTGTCCTGAAGGTCTCTGTACAATGACGGGCTGGCCCAGACTGTTGACAGGACTCCTGCGTTGTGGTGTGACCTGTCCCGCATGTGTGAGGCCCTGCGCCTGCTGCTGCTGGTGATGGTGTAGTTGATTTAACTTGGTGCTGTGTTTGATATGTGGTTGTCCCGGAATTATTTGCTGCATGTCGGGCGACGGAATCATATTTAACTGCCGTGATGGCAGTTGTTGGTTGACCATGTGATGGTGGTTGTTTATTTGTGAGGCTTCCATCATTATCTGATGTTTGCTCATTGGCGTGGTTTGGTTAACTCCCAATGCGGAACTACTTGACACTATTGGTATTCGTGGTGGCACCGGTGGGGGAATCTGATCGCCATTGGTTACAGGCGTTACATTTACCACAGATGTATCGTTGGGTAACGTCCGACTTGGAAGTGAACACTGCGGGCTATCAGACCTTTCACTTGTACTGTCTGTGAAGCCATTGTGCATTGGCATTTCAATACTCGATTTACGGTTCTGTACAAGTTCTAGAAATAAAATAAAAACTTTAATAATATATGTCATCTCAACATCAGCGGACAATATAAAACAAATCAAATAGACAATACCAATGATTATGAAAGATTAACCATATGAAGAAGTCAAACTATGTACCGGAGATCTTTAAAAAAATCTTCCATCTAGAGATCTTTAAAAAAATCTTCCATAACAGTAACAAAAACAAACTGTACAGCTCATGTATGTGAGAGAGTTTGTCCATCAATGACGAGCAGGTACGTGAAGAATGTCTGTTGATGTAATGATCAATACTGTCTAGTAAAGCACTATGTAACAGCAGGTATGAGATGTGGACAAGTTATGTACCGCCAGATACAAGGTATGTACTGTCAGATACAAGGTATGTACTGTCAGATACAAGTTATGTCCCGTCAGATACAAGGTATGTACCGCCAGATACAAGGTATGTACCGTAAGATACAAGGAATGTACCGTCAGATACAAGGTAGGTACCGTCAGATACAAGGTATGTACCGTCAGATACAAGTTATGTACCGTCATATACAAGACATGTCCCGTCAGATACAAGGTATGTCCCGTCAGATACAAGGTATGTACCGTCAGATACAAGTTATGTACCGTCAGATACAAGGTATGTACCGTCAGATACAAGTTATGTACCGTCATATACAAGGTATGTACCGTCAGATACAAGACATGTACCGTCAGATACAAGACATGTACTGTCAGATACAAGGTATGTACCGTCAGATACAAATTATGTACCGCCAGATACAAGATATGTACTGTCAGATACAAGGTATGTACCGCCAGATACAAGGTATGTACCGTCAGATACAAGGTATGTACTGTCAGATACAAGGTATGTACCGTCAGATACAAGTTATGTACCGTCAGATACAAGGTATGTACCGTCAGATACAAGGTATGTACCGTCAGATACAAGGTATGTACCGTCAGATACAAGACATGTCCCGTCAGATACAAGGTATGTAATGCCAGATACAAGTTATGTACCGTCAGATACAAGGTATGTAACGTCAGATTCAAGGTATGTACCGTCAGATACAAGGTATGTACCGTCAGATACAAGGTATGTACGGTAGATACAAGGTATGTACCCTCAGATACAAGGTATGTCCTCCCAGATACAAGGTATGTAAAATCAGATACAAGGCATGTAACATCAAATACAAGGTATGTACTGCAGATACAAGGTATGTGCCGGCAGATACAAGGTAAGTACCGTCAGATACAGGGTATGTACCGTCAGATCCAAGGTATGTACGGCAGATACCAGGTATGTACCGTCAGACACAAGGTATGTACGGCAGATAGAAGGTATGTACCGTCAGATCCAAGGTATGTAACGTCATATACAAGGTATGTACCGACAGATACAAGGTATGTAACATCAGATACAAGGTATGTACTGCCAGATACAAGGTATGTAACGTCAGATACAAGGTATGTACGGCAGATACAAGGTATGTACCGTCAGATACAAGGTATGTACCGTCAGATACAAGGTATGTACCATCAGATACAAGGTATGTACTGCCAGATACAAGGCATGTACCGTCAGATACAAGTTATGTACCGCCAGATACAAGGTATATACCGTCAGATACAAGGTATGTACCGTCAGCTACAATGTATGTTCCGTCATATACAAGGATTGTTCCGCCAGATACAAGGTATGTAACATCAGATACATGGTATGTAACATCAGATACAAGGTATGTAAAATCAGATACAAGGCATGTAACATCAAATACAAGGTATGTACTGCCAGATACAAGGTATGTAAGGTCAGATACAAGGTATGTACGGCAGATAGAAGGTATGTACCGTCAGATACAAGGGATGTACTGTCAGATACAAGTTATGTACCGTCAGATACAAGGTATGTTCCGCCAGATACAAGGTATACTGCAGCGTTGTCACACTAAATACACTAGTATAACTAATATTAACTTGTAAATTGTAATTGGTCAAAAAACTTACGTGACTTGTCAATCTTGATGTAGCCATTGTGTCCTCCAATAGACTCCTGGAAAGAAATGTTCAAATTTAATCATCTTAAATACAATGTTCTGAAATCAATTGAAACCTCTGATCTGCAAAGAAAAAACACCTTCCCTCATCATTACTCAGTGTAGTTCATTACTCAGTGTAGTTGATTACTCAGTGTAGTTCATTTAATGTACGTAGTTCATTATTCAGTGTAGTTCATTATTCAGATCAGTCTGCAGTCTGTGATTTTAACACTAAGTTTATTTGTACCATGTGTCCAGATACCTACTTAACATAAATACAACCATAAAAAAATGTCTTATATCAAATGTATAGTGAAAAAGAAAATCACTTTTAAATTACAAAACTTAATTGATTCAATTCTACACGAAATCCACAGTGAAAACTTGCCCTATATTACCAAATGACCTAAATACTCTAACACCCAAGATACTAGATAATTGGATAATGAAAAGTAGAACTGCATTTTTTGGTCTGGAGTAATTGTAAACACAATAAGAGGGAGGCTAAATTACCCCGGCAGGGAATGTTATCATGGAACATAACTAAATCTGGCATGTATCGGGTTCATTTAATTTATTTTAACTTACAGTCTGAACTTAACAACCTAGTAGCTAACAAAGAGGAAATATTGTTTAAATTAAAACTGCTTGCACACCATGACAGTCACTATTTTGTTTTTCTGTTGGTTGCAGTACAAAGTATACACAAACTACAGCACTACTGTACACGTAGTAGCGATTACCTCAACTTACACTGCTGATAAATAACACTCAAGTTATCTTCTGTTTATTCTATTAGAAATTCTTAGAGATATTCCTTTGATAAAATTACTTAAATAAAATAACATTTATTTTTCATTTTGTGACATGTACTGTAAGTTGTATACATATATAATGTGGCCCAGATGAAAACCTGGTGAACATTGACCGCTCGGTGATTCACAAATACTAAATATCCATTCTTAAAATATTTTCACAAGTTTAAAGAGGCCCGCTGGCCACCAATGATTCTATTATAAAGGTTTGTGTATCACATTTACAAAGACGCACAGTGATATGTAAGCCATGTAACTCGAAAAAAATGTGGCATCCCGCCAACTGCCTGCAAACATTTCCAATATTACACCAGGGAGCTATAAAACTCTGGATCTCTCCTATATTCACCACTACCAACCACAGCCTACTGGAGCAAGGTCAGGAATTCATTTGAATTGGCTCAAAATAAAATGTACACCATTGAGAAAGTTTTCTTTATGAGTTGTGTATGAGAAATGTGTTGGTTTTACCGACAGAGATCAATACCTATTATTGTACCATAGTTCAGCTAATTCTTCACCGGTACACACACCTTATTACCAACAGACATAACACAATTACCCTAATAATAAAAAGCATGTTCACCATTTTAAAATGTTTGTTAAAGAGAAAAGGTGCTTGATTTCTGAACAAGACTGTAGGTTGTTATTTGTGGACTTGTGATGTCTGACATTATAAACAATTTCTTTACATAGGCATTTCTCTATATCACATTCAATATACCAGTCTCTAGGCACTTCTCTATATCACATTCAATATACCAGTCTCTAGGCACTTCTCTATATCACATTCAATATACCAGTCTCTAGGCACTTCTCTATATCACATTCAATATACCAGTCTCTAGGCACTTCTCTATATCACATTCAATATACCAGTCTCTAGGCACTTCTCTATATCACATTCAATATACCAGTCTCTAGGCACTTCTCTATATCACATTCAATATACCAGTCTCTAGGCACTTCTCTATATCACATTCAATATACCAGTCTCTAAGCACTTCTCTATATCACATTCAATATACCAGTCTCTATTAAAAAGTACATGTACTTGTCAATCTACCAATCTTCAGAGATATACCTACTTGTCAATCTACCAATGCTCAGAGATATACGCACTAGTCTATCTACCAATCCTCAGAGATATACGCACTTGTCTTTCTACCAATCCTCAGAGACATACGCACTTGTCTATCTACCAATCCTCAGAGATATATACACTTGTCTTTCTACCAATCCTCAGAGATATATACACTTGTCAATCTACCAATCCTCAGAGATATACACACTTGTCTATCTACCAATCCTCAGAGATATATACTTGTCAATCTACCAATTTTTAGATATATATATACACTTGTCTATCTACCAATCCTCAGAGATACATACACTTGTCAATCTACTAATCTTCAGAGATATCTTCAGAGATATCTACACTTGTCAATATACCAATCTTCAGAGATATATACACTTGTCAATCTTCCAATCATCAGAGATATATACACTTGTCAATATACCGACCCTCAGAAATACAAACCCAAGATATAAAGTGCTTGCATTTGCTTCAAAAAGAAAAGTACTAGCTATTTGCTTGCATTAATCCATTCAAATAGACAAGTATTATATATATATATACCAATCCCAAGAGATACACAAGTGTACACTGTTCTATNACACACACACACACACACTCCCCACCCAACCCCCAATTATGTCCATACGTTATATTATATAGAAGAATATTATATGCACAAAGAGGCATTTGATGAGTAGCCCGTTACTGCTCACCCATCCACCCAGGCTGAAATACCTTGAATTTTTGTGGCAGTGTTAGCAGAAGAGGGAATGGCAGGGCTTTATTCTATACAGGTAGTGTTCACAAGTATACGCAGTAATTAAAATTGTTGGGAGCATATAACACTTATCCCAGATCTTGTACAATATCTGTCTGCAAGACTATCTCTGCCACTTATCAGAGCTATTCATAAAAGGAATGTCTAAAACTGCCCAAATCTCGCCGCCTGCTGATTTCGTGCGGTAACATGTATATTTCAAAATTATTCATCTACAACATGGCTATTTAACTTCGTAATATTGTTCAAAGAATCAAACAACTGCAAGAGATAGCACATTTTTCTGCAGTTGTTCATCTTGTCTTATGTAATACCATTCTGAGAACACTTAAGACTGTTTAATGTTGCTTTATTTTAAAACAAACTATTTTTATTAATGTACCATGAAAGTTGACCATGATTATCAACTTTAATTTCCTATTATGAAATACTATCTTATGTCTGTAAGTATATATATGAAAGCATGATCAATTACAATAGCAGCACATCAGACTTTGGAACTTTCTGATACAGAGGATGCTCTGTAGACAAAATCAGGACATTCCCGCAGTAATACAGGTGTTATCCTTGTACTCAGACAGGTATATATATTTACTCCATAAGGTCTTGAATCAATGTGTCATTACATGACATTATAGTAGCTCTGGCACTTCAATAACCTGACTAGCATGTGGGTCAGGTTGGCCAGGACAGACTGGATTCCTTATAAGGTCACGGTAACATCACACCTTTAGTCACAGCAATATGGACCGGTTACCTGTCAACACTGCTCCATCCCTGTCAGGGAAGCCAGTTACATGTCAACATTGCTCCATCCAGTAGTCACTAGAGCAGATATCCTTCACATGTCAACATTAGTCCACCCCTGTCAATGAAGCCAGTTACATGTCAACATTGCCCCATCCCTGTCAGGGAAGCCAGTTACATGTCAACATTGCTCCATCCCTGTCAGGGAAGCCAGTTACATGTCAACATTGCTCCATCCAGTCACTAGAGCAGATATCCTTCACATGTCAACATTAGTCCACCCCTGTCAATGAAGCCAGTTACATGTCAACATTGCCCCATCCCTGTCAGGGAAGCCAGTTACATGTCAACATTGCTCCATCCAGTCACAAGAGCAGATATCCTTCACATGTCAACATTAGTCCACCCCTGTCAATGAAGCCAGTTATATGTCAACATTGCTCCATTCAGTCACTAGAGCAGGTACCCATTACATGTCAACATTAGTCCACCCCTGTCATTAAACAAATACCCATGGGTATTCTATGTCTACATTAATCCACCCTGCCATTTGAGCAAATATCCATTATATGTAATGATTGGTCGACCCCATCACTGCAGCAAGCTCCCCAATGCAACTTGTGTCAGCATAAGGACTCAATCCAGGACACAGGAATGTATGTTTGATGGATGGCACTTTGTCAGGTATGCACAGGTAATACACACAGGTATAGTTTGACCACAGGTGAGAAAGTTCCACATAACCAGGTGTCACAGCTGGTGTCATGTGGTTGACTAGGGTTTGATAGTCTAGTTCTCTGTGTCACCTTATAAAAAGTTGCCGGTCAAGTTGCTGTCAACAACAATGCTCCTCTGAATCAGTGTCTGTAAATAAATGTTGATATTGAAATACCAACTGGACGCTGAAACAAGACCCGCCATCTCATTAGCAGCATTACGTGCAGTTACCTGTCGCAGCTATAGAGGCATTTGGGAAATGTAAGCGTTGTACTGTTTGTTTTCTCAGACTGATCCACCCATATAACCAAAACATTTTTATCATCTTCTCCTAGACCAGTAATCAAAACATGGGATATATCGTGTGTCATTAAGTATGTGGCTCTATAGAGCCCCGTTACATGTACACCACTGCCTGCTGCTGAACATAGCCAACAGCTCTAGCTGGTAACATGGAACTAGACCACTCCCATGCTTCCCTTCCCATTTTATTTTTTATTTTTTATTTTTGTTGCTTATTCCAATACTTTCTGGACATGTGATATGGCTGTTATATTTCCCTGCATGTCATGGTCTTTTCCTGTGAGCTTATACCTATAACTATCTACATTAAATATAGAACTTCTTTAAAAAGTTTGCTGAAATTAATGTTTGGGTCTAGTCATGATTTGAATTCAATTAATTTTTTTATCAAATTTATCATTTATGTATCTTTTGAATCACTCTTCACAACCTTTCACAAGACTCAAGTGAACGATTTATTTTTACATTTTAAAACAGCTATACATGTACATATAGAATATAGTTTATATTGGGACAATAGTCAAAACAACTCATAGAAGGAAACATCTGAGGACATGGGCCGACAACACTAGTTTTTAACAGAGGGCATTATAAGGGACATTATGATGTATCATACATAAATATGTGTCAATTATGCAACTGCATGTTCATACATACATACAGCTGAAATAACTAGTCTTACAAATAAATAAAACAGTTTGGAAATAAATCACCTGGAAATAAATAATTAGCTCCACAAATAAATCATCACCAGCAAAAACTAACCAGGAAGACCTGACAGGTATAATATCAGCATATGATAACAGTCAGATAACAACACTTCCTCCTTCATTTTCATTCCTAGTTGTATGTAAAAAAAACAATGTAGGTTTTACATAAATTTGTAAGGCCGCCCCAAATAAGTTCTACATTTTTGAGAAGTGGAATTATTTGTAAAAAAAAAAAAAAAAAATTGACAAGAAAAAGTGGAAGGTGAAACACAATCACACCTGTGCTCATCTATTACCTGTATACTGATAGCAGTATAAATTATTACATCTTTTACCTGTATACTGATAGCAGTATAAATTATTACATCTTTTACCTGTATACTGATAGCAGTATAAATTATTACATCTATTACCTGTATACTGATAGCAGTATAAATTATTACATCTATTACCTGTATACTGATAGCAGTATAAATTATGTCTGTTGATATACAGCTGTATAATGATGACTGATCTCTGTGCACTGTCAATAGTGAAACTGATTAACTCAGTGATACCAATAACCTATCTATTGTAGCTTGACCATTACAGTGTTTACTTACATCTATTATCTGACCACTGGTCTTCCTGATGGTCAGTGCTGATTTACCCCTACAATGTCTTCTTGGCCGAGTTAACAGCGGCCAGGGTTTTTGTCCTGACCATCTGCCATTGGACAAGCAAGCAAAATCTTTTGGATACATTCTTAAAACAATTCTCTCAGACTACATCAACAATGACATCTGTTTCCGGGCCTCAATTCCCCGTTTCCATAACAACTATTCAGGAATTTCGTTCACTGAACCTTGATAATCGTGTTGTTATCCAAAGGAAATAATCCCCCTATATTTCAGTGTATAAATGTTGTTTCTATATCTTCACAGAAACAACCTTAGTTCTGGACTCTATCCAGCTAATCCGAATTTGTTAAACAAATTCCTTGCAACACATGTTTCCATCAAAAATATTTTTCATGTATAAACACACTTGTTAGACACAGAGACCTGAGTTGGCCCCCGACTAAATCCTTAGTCCACCGAATCGCATCAGGTGTGTCCTCTTTATAACTCAAGGAATCACATTTCTCATATCCTTTCCCTGCTTCCTTTCTAAATCAGAAATCTCTATGTGTCATCAGCAAGTCAACTTATAAAATCCATGAAAAATCACATATATGTGGTTTTCCTCCCTAATATTCTACAGATCCACAGCAGACACAAGTAAATGTGAGCCCTTCAGTTAAACTGGACCTACCTGGCCGTACACCGTTATTTCTTATATGTTATAAAAGAAATTCTTCCACAAATATTTCCTAGCTGGAGAACTCCTCCTACGTACCCAGCATTCCTGAGGTGGAATGTCCGATCAGATACAACACAACAAACTAGTGTAAACTAAGGTATTGGTACAACAGTGTAAACCAGATATCCACTGTCTACAGATAACCAAATGTTACCTATTATCCACTCAGTTCCTTTCCACTTCAGTAACACTAGTAACATATACATTTCCCTTTCTTCCTGTGATCAGGGTGCACTACAATAGCCAAGTCTGACCTCTGACATCAGCATTCAAGAGAAACAGCATCAAGTTATATCCTCACATACATTCCTCAGTGTCTGGGGCAAAACATCAATTTTGCTTGTAATAAGCTCTGTAGACGACCACACCTTCGTTATCCACCTGATCATCTGATAAGGTAGGCCTAATTAAAACTGTTTACCTGTAGAAGTAGGACAGATCAGTGGCTTTATAATCCCAGGACATATGGTCTGTATGTCTCTAGGGCCCTGGAATAACAGCCACTGCTGGAACTAAATCCTAGCAATATTTTCAGTCTGACTCTGATAAAATCCACATCAAATTAATATAAAGAATTAATAAAAAATTATTACTACTACATCATACAATAACCCAGTAAGAGGCACAGCAGGCCTGTAACGAGATTATGTACATGTTCAATAAGAAAGGTCAAGGTAACATCATAACTGTGTGACAGTGGTAGTTGTCAAGGTAACATTATAACTGTGTGACAGTGGTAGTTGTCAAGGTAACATTATAACTGTGTGACAGTGGTAGTTGTCAAGGTAACATTATTACTGTGTGACAGTGGTAGTTGTCAAGGTAACATTATCACTGTGACAGTGGTAGTTGTCAAGGTAACATTATAACTGTGACAGTGGTAGTTGTCAAGGTAACATTATTACTGTGTGACAGTGGTAGTTGTCAAGGTAACATTATTACTGTGACAGTGGTAGTTGTCAAGGTAACATTATAACTGTGACAGTGGTAGTTGTCAAGGTAACATTATAACAGTGTGACAGTGGTAGTTGTCAAGGTAACATTATAACTGTGTGACAGTGGTAGTTGTCAAGGTAACATTATAACTGTGTGACAGTGGTAGTTGTCAAGGTAACATTATAACTGTTAGACAGTGATATATAAAATTGTATTACAGTGAAATAAGTTGTATATAATGTATATGACTTAAGGTATATAATAACTTAACAAAGCTACATTATATATCTCCCTTGATATATCACCAAATCTCCATATAATGCCTCAAGACAAAAGGGTGGCAGTATAACAAGGTTTTAATCCAACAGCTGATCTTAAATAGTTACAGTGTAACGTCTCAGCCTTCAAATATATAATATACTGATAATTAACTACACTTCGCTTTTATCATGAAATTATGCTGCGTCATGTTTGATGTGGAATACATAAATACAGTACACACAACACATCAGAATGACTGGAGTCTTAGTCACAACAAATATACTCAAGTGGAGCCTTTTAACATAAACCCATAAATCATGGGACATAAATAGACATTTTTTAGACACATACAATTGACACAGTACAAATCTATATACTTCATAACCATCCAATGAAAATCGGTAGGAGAAAAAGAAATTCTTCACATTTTTTAACAAATGAAGATGGATTTCTCTAGATAAAACTCTGTGCAGAGGATCTGGCTGTTGAGATTCGTCTCACTAACACACACCATATGTCTCAGGGCAAATATATATAAAAGTCAACATCCTCAAGTGGTCGGCATAGTTTTTTCAGATCATTCACACAAAGAGATTATAACATCTGCATATTCAGGTCCCAGTATGTAAACATGTCCAGTGTATTGCCTGAAATCCTAACTATTTCCTGTATCTCTGACTTTGGGCACCCTCTAAGGTAGAATGATAGCTACAAATTAGTACATAATAAGGCTATATGTACATTTGATCACATTCCAGGTCCTACAAAGCAGCTTTTACCCAGGGACATTAATTGCAGGAGCCAGATCTGCCAGCACTCTTGGAATCAGACATGCATGGAATTCCTGCGTAATTCAACGGGATGCTAATGAGTATGGTAATACCTTTATACAGCATCAGGTACAAGTGCTAACATCACTTCTATCAAGTTGTCATGGTGACATCTTAATCAACCTCCCATAAACTTATTGCCTATTTTTCTATTTATACACAGCCTTGACCTCTGCTATATGACCATGTGTGACTCCATACACATGGAAATGATTCAGAGGATCTATATATTCCTCAAATCGTTTCTATTCAAAAACAGTTCTAGGTAAACTGCTATTGGCTGTAGATTATCATGGAATACCCGCCCCGCGTACATGTTTCCATCAGACACAGTGATCAGGAATGATGCTGAACGTCCAGATGTTTCAGCTACTGTAATGAAATGTCCCCATTATAGACCATGTTTCCTTCACACATTTTTGTTGTGATGATCACATTCCTCAATATCGTAATGCTTTTGTGATGTTACATTAAATGACAATTTTTCTTCAGGAAGCATCAATACCTGATGGGCCACAAGGATGATAAGAAATGTGTGCTACTAACTTTTAACATTGGTAATTCATGCTGTTAACCATATATATATATAAATAAAGCAAAACACAAATTCTGTATGTTTAATATGTTCGAATGAACTAAGTATTATGCTTTGAAATTCACTTTTACTATCAGATGTTTTTAACTTTTACTATTTAACAATGTATTCATTTGAGCATTTGTAATATGCTCCGTTTCTTTTTCCGTATTTTTCATTGACGCATTTAATGCAAGTACATTCATATAATCTTTTTAAAACGTCGCAATTTCTAGACGTCCACATTATGTGTACTTTGTTTATGACGTCATTATTTTTGACGTCTAAAGTATGTGTACTCCATTTATGACGTCACAAATAAATTTAAATCGCCTGAAGAGCTCCTTCGATGGGCGAAAGCGCTAGCCGATTATACTAGTCTTCGTGTTTTGCTGTGTTTATATTTTTACCGTCACATGGACATTTAAAACTATTTATCGCTATATATATATGTAAACCGTATATATGCAGATAGAGTTTCAAATCTGTAGTAAGAGATCACATTCATTCTTTTCAAAGAAAGTAATGTTTCAATTTTTTAAACCCAAGTGATCTTTGCCTTTGACATTCAGCCTTTGCATCTTTCCTAATTCCTGCTTGCTGATGGTTGTTTTTGTTCCTATCATAGCGATAGTTCTGAACCTTGAATGAGCCCATGAGAAACAAAGACATCCGCAAGCTTTCATAAACAAGAGGCCCAAGGGCCTTAGCGGTCACCTGAGTTATATCATAGGTACTGGTAGCTTTATTTTATTGTTTAGATGTGATGTGGAAATCAGCATGTAAACTAAGTGAAATACAATACTTGTCATGTCATCAAAGGATAAGAATTTGAAAATATTGGTAAATGTTCCCTTTGGGGCCCCGCCCTAGCCCCTGGGATGGGGGCAGGAATCCCAATTTTACAAAGTAATACTCTCAGTCACCAAAGATGATTCTGACTAAGTTTGAGTAATTTTCTGCTGAAAATGGATAAAATATACCCAAAAGTGTTATTTGAGNATACCCAAAAGTGTTATTTCCTTATATAAACTAAAGTAAACTTTACCCCCTCCGCAATGGGGAATGGATGGCTCAGGGGTCCTGAAATTGACAATTTCAATAAAGCTCCTGATCAATCAATCAGATTTTTGAAATATTGGTTAATTTTCCCTTTTGGGCCCACCCTGGCCCCTAGGGTTGGGGTAGGAATCCCAATTTTACATTTTAAAACCATCTTCCTCCAAGGATAATTCTCAACAAGGAAGAACAATTTCCTACAGAAAATTGCCAAATATACNAAGCCCCTGATGATCTTTCTTTCCATGCAGAGAAAATGACTGTAGTACCTCTGAGTCTGGAGAAGAAGACTTTTGAAATATTGGTTAAATTTCCCATTGGGGCCCCGCCCTGACCCCAGGGGACCCTACAGTGTACATGTAGTATTACCTCACACCATGTACACTGTAGAATGTATATGGTGTGAGGTAATACTAAATGTACACTGTAGAATGTATCTGGTGTGAGGTAATACTACGTGTACACTGTAGAATGTACATGGTGTGAGGTAATACTACTGTACACTGTAGAATGTACAGGGTGTGAGGTAATACTACACGTACACTGTAGAATGTATATGGTGTGAGGTAATACTAAATGTACACTGTAGAATGTATATGGGGTGAAGTAATACTACATGTTCCCTGTAGAATGTATATGGTGTAAGGTCATACTACATGTACACTGTATAATGTATATGGTGTGAGGTAATCCTACATGTACACTGTAGAATGGATATGGTGTGAGGTAATACTAAATGTACACTGTAGAATGTATATGGTGTAAGGTAATTCTACATGTACACTGTAGAATGGATATGGTGTGAGGTAATACTTCATGTACACTGTAGGGTCCCCTCGGGGCAGGGCGGGGCCCCAATGGGACATGTACACTGTAGAATGGATATGGTGTGAGGTAATACCTCACACTTTCTACATTCTACAGTGTACATTTAGTATTACCTCACACCATGAACATTCTACAGTGTACATGTAGTGTTACCTCACACCATATACATTATACAGTGTACATGTAGTATTACCCCACCCCATATGCATTCTACAGTGTACATGTAGTAATACCTTACACCATATACATACTACAGTGTACATGTAGTATTTCCTCTCGCTATATACATTCTACAGTGTAAATGTAGTATTACCTTACACCATATACATACTACAGTGTACATGTAGTATTACTTCACACCATATTCATTCTACAGTGTACTTGTCGTATTACATCACACCATATACATTTTACCGTGTACATGTAGTATTACCCCACCCCATATGCATTCTACAGTGTACATGTAGTGTTACCTCACACCATATACATTATACAGTGTACATGTAGTATTACCTTACACCATATACATTCTACAGTGAACATGTAGTATTACTTCACACCATATACATTCTACAGTGTACATGTAGTATTACCTCACACCATATACATTCTACAGTGTACATGTAGTATTACCTCACACCAT